>NC_048299.1:224684020-224813092 GCF_013100865.1 Trachemys scripta elegans | reverse complement strand
GCTTTCGTGGGTAAGAACCTCACTTCTTCAGATGCAACTCTTGCATCTGAAGAAGTGAGGTTCTTACCCACGAAAGCTTATGCTCCCAATACTTCTGTTAGTCTCTAAGGTGCCACAGGACCCTCTGTTGCTTTTTACAGATTCAGACTAACACGGCTACCCCTCTGATAATGTTTCAATAGTTTCTCCCACACACAAAAGGAAATAGGCCTTTTTATACAGATTGTATGATGGACTTGACTTAATCTCTGTTTTCACATAAACGTGCCCATTGCACAAAACAGGGACAATAGTGGGTTACTGCTTTCTGATTATTCTGCCAGTACTATATCAGCAGTGTAACAATTTGAGTGGATAGTAAAACAAAAGATGTTTCTGGCCATTTTCATAGATTTTTTTTTCCAGCCATGTGATACTCAGGGTTGGATGAACTAGGAAAAAAAAAAAAAAAGCAGAATCTTAGCTTCCATTTGAAAAATAAGTTCCCTATTTTTTTCTCTGTGAGAATACCATTGAAACATAAACTGATAGAAAATGGCCACTTGTGTTGAGAGACACAAGAAACCTTAGCAAACAGTTGGGGGCAGGATGGGTGGGTGAAGGGATCTAAAGATGCCCCAGGCATGCCTGCTCATCTTATGTAAAATGAGTCACTTTAAATTTCAGGTCTATCCCAAAGAATCATCTCCCTACCTCTCCCAGGAGAGGTAGACAGGATATAGTTACACTGGGGACAAAGAAGGAAACCAATTACTGATTCCCAGGAACAGTCAAAAATGCTAAAGCTGGCTCTGGGTATCCACCTCAACTGGGAAATTCATATATGAACTGGATAAACTCATGTTTCGATATGGGGGGGTTGAGGGTCAGATATTCATAATGAAAAAAAGTCACCCCATAATTCCTATGTTCTCTCTAGGAAAATAAATGCCACCAAATTAGCTTACATAGATAAAATGATTAAAACTTTCAGGTGGCATTTAATAAACATCCAAGAATGAAATTGGGTGACCACCAAGCTCATCAAGCAAAGGGAGTATTGGGACTCTCAGATTCAGAACTTTACTTTGTGGCACAGGGTCACCCTGACATGATGGCTCTCAACAAGACTGTGGCTAGTTCCTCAATATGGCAGCAGTGTGGAGTTGCTGAAGGACATTGCTACCTACCAATACAAGTTTAATTCTGTCCCTGGAGGAGTTGAATAATCCTATGTGAAAATACATTAGGGACATTTGAACAGAAGACTATTAAAAATGCTGAAAGAATTTCTAGATTTTTACTTTTTTACCACTTGGTATAATACAAAAAAAAAAAGAAATTGATAGAATATTGTTCTAATGGAGAGACAGAGAATGCAGGAATCTATTTCAGTGGCTTCTAGTCTTTCACCCATTGATGTGACTGGCAACACTCCGATTATTTTTATGTGGGCAGGAACTAACCACATCTCAGGATTTTAAAGTGGATTTGCTTTAGCAGCAGCAAAGTAACAGACACACATTGTTAGAAGGCCTATTTGAGTTGCATAGTTGAAGGAGTGCACCATTTAAGCAAAAGGCTTTGCTGATGTCCCACACACTCTCTAAAGCTTATTCCTTAACACTAGAGCTGGATGTACCACTTCTTAGGGGTGCCCAGGGTTCTGAGGTTCTTTGCTATCATTTGCCCTTTGTATTGGAAGTCTGGTCTGTATCTGCTGTGGGTCAGCTCCCCAACTTCCCCCATAGATAACACATGCACTCCCCTCTAGGCCTCACAGTCCCTCAACAGGTTAGTGATTGGCACACCTCAATCCTCAAACCCTCCAAGTGTCTCCCTGGAGTATCCAGCTCCTGGGCCACTTGCAGCATTCAGAGATTCGCTGCCTCCAAAGAAACAGCATATCCCAGTTTACCAGTTCCACCTCAGATCCACTTAATTCACAGCACTTTGTTATGTTTATTGTGAAATCAAATATATGTCTATTTAACAAAGCATGGGTATTAAAGTAGTAGCAAGTGGAATTACTGGAAACAAATCGTTACATATGAAATAAACCCATAAAGACACAGTCTAGGGCCTAGACTTAATTAACTAGAGAATCATGTCTTATATAATGTTGCTCACCCAAAATCCTGGCAGCGCTTTACAACCAGGTTGTGTGACCATCCTTTACAGCCAGGTTGACTGTGACTGTTTCATGAGACAGACACGCCGTCAGCTTGCCTTCTAGGTGAAGCATCCATTATGTTTGCCTCCCAAGATATACGAATCCCAACCTGCTATTCATTTCATCTTGTAGATTTCCTTTATTGCAGATCTCACAATCTCTCATGTATGCAAATAGATATACAGTGTGGGGCATACAATACCCAAATGGCCAGACAGGGAGACAGGCATCTGTTACCTCCTATCTGAAAGGAACATTTCTGAGATAGGTCACCTCCTGGCGACCAGCCTTAACTTCAAGACCTTAAGAAGATAATTTTCAATACAAATACATAACACCTTAAATATTATCCATATATATATATTGCAATGATTATGACCACCAGTAGGCTACTGGCTCTCAGTGGAGATCCCACATGTCACCCTTCAGTGCAGATCTCAAACCCAGGGGATCCCTGTAAATCCCTATGCACCTTGTGCCCTCTGCCAATTGGGTCACACCAGGCACAATTTTTTTAAGACAAAACTTCTTGTGTTGGTGGAAAGTACAGATTCAGTGACACTGAAACATTTCCTGAATTCAGCTCAGCCAAAACCACCCGACTATCCAAACAAACCAACTAACCAAACAAACAAACAAAAACAAAAACAAAAAACCCCACCCTGATAAAGGCAGAATGTTTCATTCTGACATTTTTAAAATGAAACATTTCAATCTTTCAGGTTGAAATAACTTTTTGTTTTGAAATTTCCCTCACTTAGAAAAGTTCAAAAATGTAAAAAACAGTCAAAATTAAAATGAAATTCTTTTCAATTTTTGAATTCACCAAAAATTCAGGTAAATATCATTTACAGTTGACCCAAACTACTAAAAAAAATTTTTTTGCACCTGCCCCAAAAATCCATTATTTGCATAGTTTTTATTACTAGTAATCTCTCACCCGCTGTCAGCCTGCCTATCTCTGAGGGCACAATGGGAGATCAAATGAAATGCAACTTTAAGTAAAAACAATGAGGAGTCCTTGTGGCACCTTAGAGACTAACAAATTTATTTGGGCATAAGCTTTCGTGCTCTAAGGTGCCACAAGGACTCCTGGTTGTTTTTGCTGATACAGACTAACACGGCTACCACTCTGCTACTTTAAGTGACGTTTGTGCCAGATTTCAGACTTCATTACCAGATTAGCAAAGAAAAACATGAAGTTAACTTATTTTAAAATATTACATAGGATTTATTAAACTCCATCTTAACGACTTAGATGTGGGTTAAATGAGATGTGACTGTGTGCTTTCCACATATAATTAGATTGTGTCCATAAAATCTAAATATTCTAGTCAAGGATGATTGATCTGGTGTTATTAGGAATAAAAAAATCCACACTGCTGCAAGTATTCCTCTTACATGATTTTTCAAACTGGCAGGATACAAACCCCATTTTTTCAAAAAGACTTACCATTGCCCTGTCATGTCCAAGGTGGAAATGTCAGAAAGTTCTAACATTAGAAGAATGGAATTTGATATGGCCTCATATGAACATTCATTATACAAAATAAGTGTCAGAAGACAATGTTTAATTTGTTATGGTCTGAATGAATTTGCTTATAAAGGAAAGAGTGGATATACACCACAGAGGGATCTTGGCTGTGATTTGACTCGAAGAGTTTTAGCTTCAGCCTCTCAATAAGCCTAAACTGCCTTAGGAAACAGCAGATGTGAAATCACAGCTGAGGTTGATGCTGATGTCTTTCCCCAAAGGCTTATGTATTCATATGCCCCAGACAAGCCTATTAGCTGTTTTCAATAAATAGCACTAGGAAGGTGTTTTAAATTATGTAGGATCTCTGTTCAATCACCCAGGTAGATAATGTGTTCTAGACACAACAAAGTAGCGTCACTAAAGGGAATAGGAGTTCCAAATTGCTCTGGAGGCCCCACACTTATTAAAAACCCAGAATTGTGAACACATAGACACTGGATTACACACATCAATAGAGACAGAATGACTTCGGGAGGCATACATAGAGAGATTTTGAATTACTGTACTTCTCAGTCCCCAGGGAGAATTTTTGGCAAGTTTTTGGAATTTACCCCAAATTCCGCATGTGCTGCTTAAATACAGTTGTGGTGATTGAAATGGGTAGGTCTGAATGACTCTTTTTATTTTTCCTCATATTTGGTTTCCAGTGCCTGCACCAGGACTTCTGCTAGCAGCAACATGCACGGCCTCCAGAGCACTAGCCCTTGCTGGCAGTGACTGACAGGTTGCATAGCCTGTAAAAAATGCCTCTTGGATTTGTAAAAAGCAATAGAGAGTCCTGTGGCACCTTAAAGGGCTGGCCTACACTGTGGGGGGGATCGATCCAAGATGTGCAACTTCAGCTACACGAATAGCATAGCTGAAGTCGAAGTATCTTGGATCGAATTACCTGGGGTCCAGACGGCGCGGGATTGACGGCTGCGGCTCCCCCGTCGACTGCGCTACCGCCGCTCACTCTGGTGGAGTTCCGGAGTCGACGGTGAGCGCATTTGGGGATAGATATATCGTGTCTTAACTATATATTTATCGATCCTGGATAAACTGATTGCTACCCGCCGATACAGGTAGTGAAGACGTACCCTAAGACTAACAGATGTATTGGAGCATAAGCTTTCGTGGGTGACTACCCACTTCGTCAAATACATCTGTTAGTCTTAAAGGTGCCACAAGAGACTCTGTTGCTTTTTACAGATCCAGACTAACATGGCTACCCTTCTGATACTTGACTCTTGGATTTGTCGCTTATTACAACAATCTATAATCCACTAATAACTCCCCCTTTCTTCCCTTCCTTCTGGTGAGTGGAGGGGTGTTAACGGGCCACTTCACCTTGAATGGTCCCTTGAAATATCTGTTAACTACTTATGCTAAATAATCTGTTCCACCTTGTGACAGTCTGAGTAAGTTTTCCAGACCTGAAGAGCAGCTCTCGAAAGCTTGTCTCTCTCACCAACAGAAGTTGAGCCAATAAAAGATATTACCTCAGCCACCTTGTCTCTCTTCAGCAATTCTGATGGACAATGGAGAGTGAAATCCTGGGGCCACTGACGTCAACAGCAAAACTCTCAATGACTTCAGTGGAGCCAGGATTTCACCCTGGTACTTTTGGGTAGCAACCCAACTCAAACTCAGTTTTATGGAGGGTTGCATCATTTTGTGTCATACTGAGAGGAAGAGAATCAGGACAGGAGAAGAAATGTCTCCAAAAGGAGATCATGTCCCCAAGTAGCCCATAGACCGCCAAGCAAAAATCCATGCATGTGTGTGCAGTGTATGGAGGGAGGTAGGAAATATTGCTGCTGCTCCATCGTTACCAGGATGGGGGGGGGTCTGAACTGATGTAGAAACATCAATGAGTCAGGGGGTTTCTTTGCTGGAAAGTCTGAAAGACCCATTGCGGTTGCCTGCACATTGGGGGATTAAATAAATAAGAACCCACACAAGATTTAACTAACAAAGCTGTGCCAATTCTTCACCATATTCATTTGTTTATATATTGTATGTCCACCCCCTTCCCTTCATGTTTGTATCTTTAGACTAGAAGCCCTTCAGGACAAGGACTGTCTCTTTTCTATGTTTGTACAGCGCCCAGCACAATGGGTTCCCAGTCAGCATTTGGGACCTTTAAACACTATCATTATAGAAATATTTACTACCATTCCTACATTTCAGTAATTGTGGAGCATCGGCAGGGTGACAAATCTGCCTGCAGAGAAGAGCTGAATAGGAAATCCTACCTGGAATGTCTGTTTTCTGATCGGCTGCTGCTGTTGCTGCCCCTGATGGAATAGGATGGGAGGCCCAGACCCATGTCCTGCCTGGTGGGAGTGCTCACTTCACCAGGTAGAGGAGGGTGAGCTCTAGGAGAGCAGGACTCCTCTAGGTTTAACCATTGCAGATGAAACAGTGCACCATTTTCAGCCATGAATCATAGAAAATCAGGGGCAGAACACACATTCTATCAGGCACTATACCACTGAGCAGGGTCTATTCTCTTGTTGCCCCCACGTAACTCTCAAAAATGCTATAGCATAAAGGGGACACTCAAGCCAATGATTGGAATCAGCAGCTTTCTGTGTTCAAGTTCTTGTTTTAAAGTCATACCTAGGGAATTGAGATGATTATTTTCATGATCTCATTCCTCATTACCCAATGTAACACTCAGAAAGCATAGCACCGTTTATCTGTCCATAAAACAAGGAAACGTTTGTGGACAGTGTCTCAAATAATGAAAACCTGGCTCTGCCATAGAATTGCTATGCAAAGGCTTGAAGAATGTATCTGAACATTTACAGTGCTAGGAAAACATTGTTAACACTTCACATTTTCTCGCAATACAGCCAAATGAATGCATGAGGTTACATAACTAAAGCTCCAGCGCTCCCAAAGAGCTAAACGCAGGTCAGATGTATTTTGTATTCGTTTGTATCATCTTTGTATGTTAAAATATAACCAGTGCTCTGTGCAGATTGAACCTAAATTCCAGTGCAGCAACTGGGAAGAGATGTCATTTTTTATTTGATGCTGCACGTTAGAAGTTGTCAGAGAGGGGAGCTGGAGATTTATTCACTATCCACTGTTCACATGAGAACTTTTTATAAGCTTTTTTAAGCAGAAAAGTCAGATTAAGTTAGCTAAACTCAGTTTTCCATGGTAAATGACAAATCAGCAAAGTATTATGTTTTAAAATCTACGCTGTAGCTAGTTTGAATTTTGCATCAAATTATCAGAAATTATAACAGAAATTGAAGTTATTGTGAACAGATATTTTATAACAAGTCTATAATTAAGGTATAATGAGGTTTCTTCCTTCTATCAGCAACTGGGTAGTGAAAGTGATTCTAGGTTTAAAGGTTTCTTTCTTTGTCAAGTGTGAATTTAGCAATAACAGCTCTCCCCCCCACTAAATGATTTAACGTTGTTGCCAAATCTGTTGCCCATTTAAAGTTTATTTGAGGCATAATCCTTGATTAATGTACTCTAGAATTGAGTCATGTCTGACTAGGTGGGCCAGTCAAATTCTTACCCATTCTTATTGCCTTCAATTAACTAGATGTCTGGGAGGGAGTAGTTCGTTTCCCCAAACCTTAGGAGAGCTCCAACTGGACTTTGGATTGCTCCAGGTACTCTATTAATATTCCTCCCTCAAAGGTTACTTAGATTCAGTCTTCAAATCATACATACTCAAAAAACAGAAACCCCAACTTCATTCTTAGTCTTCACTGCTGTTTACTATCTCTTAGGATCAATTTTCAGAGTAGCAGCCGTGTTAGTCTGTATCCGCAAAAAGAAGAACAGGAGTACTTATGGCACCTTAGAGACTAACAAATTTATTAGAGCATAAGCTTTCGTGGACTACAGCCCACTTCTTCGGATGCATATAGAATGGAACATATATTGAGGAGATATCTAATAAATTTGTTAGTCTCTAAGGTGCCACAAGTACTCCTGTTCTTCTTAGGATCAATGTTATTTCAGATGTTCCCATTGGAAAGCCAATTAGAAACTAAGCTTATTCTGTTACCCCTAATCTAATAAAATAAAATAATAACAAATGTGGCACTTCTGTAAATAAAAATATTGGGTGAAATCATTGTCCCACTGAAATCAATGGAAATTCTGCTATCAGTTTCAATCGGGTCAGGATTTCACACATTGTCTATGGACCTTTAATAATAGGCATATATCAAATCCCAATCGAATCCCATCTCACTCCTCCATTTTTATCTTCCCATCATCAGAATGCTACATCTCAGCTATGATTCTTCCAGCTAAGGAGACCTGGTCAAAGAACCTCTTAGAATTTTTCAATGCTGTTCTTTAGTTAATCACAACTAGGGTGACCAGACGTCCCGATAAAATTGGGATCGTCCCAATATTTCGGTGTCTGTCCCGCGTCCCGACCGGCAGGACGCAGCTTTTTTTTTTTTTCCCCCTCTGCCGGCGGGCATTCCCCCCCTTCCCCATGTGTCCTGATATTTTCTTCCCCTCATCTGGTCACCCTAATCACAACTAAAATTGTTTCAGTTCTCTGTAGCAATTGCTGCCTCAGAAGCAAGAGACAAATTATGAATCAATAGTGATTTCTATGAAGCACATTCATAAAAGGCCATTGTAATTGTTGTATGTGAACAACACATTGAATGCATAATCACTGGAACAATTTACCAAGGGTCATGGTGAGTTCTCTATCACTGTAATTTTAACTCAAGACTGAATGTTTGTTATGAGATATGCTTTAATAATTATTTTTGGGGAAGTTCTCTGGCCAGTGTTATACAGGAAGTCAGACTAGATGATCACAATAGTCACTTCTGGCCTTTGAATCTAGGAATCAGTGAATGAATGATGTAATTTTTTTTAATGTTTTGCATGGATTTCATGACAAGAAATTGCTCAGGGGAGATTTCCACAAAAATAAACACATTTCAGAAAGAAATCATTCTCACTCAAAGTTCTGCAAAGAACTTTCTTTCCCATTTCTCTTCCACACACACCCCTAAAATCCTTAAAGATGGAGACTGGGGGATTAAGAAGTTACTTAAAAAAACCCCGGCCAGGCGATGTTAACTACTCGAAGTGAGGCAACACAGAAGGAGTTTATCACTGCTTTAACACTATTGAAGTTAATAGGGACACTTGAAGGATGTTTTAATGATTATTCAGATGGTTCATCAATGACAAGAAGCTCTTAAAGAAGAAATGCAGCTGAGTAAAAACACATGCTGTAAAATAAAGATACTTTTGTTTTAACAGGTGTTTGGAAAGAAAGACAGCTGCTTGCAGGACAGGCTATGGCATTTTCATGGATTTAGACATTTATTGTGCCTATATAATTTTTCTATACAAGTCCCTTATTATAGTGGTATTTTTCTTGCTAGCAAATATTATTGCTATTATGTACTCACCTGCTGAATTAAAAAGGCTAATAAATCCAGCTTTTCATAGCATTTTGCTATGAGAATGATATTTCTACTCTCTTTTTCCATTGGGAGAAGAAGCTTAGGCTTCAGCTTTGGCTGATAAGCATCTATGAAAAAAAGTGTTCCTAGTCCATCCTGTATATTGTTAGGAAGAGGCACATTCATCACACAGCACCTTGAGCGCTGGCTTTGGGTGCTTGGTTGTAGAACTAAAAAAGCACCTTAACACTACAACAAATCAGCGAGGGCAGTGGCAGCAAAAAGCAGAACTTGCATAGCGAGTCCCATTCTGTTTAGGCAGCATGGAGGCACCATATATTTAATAAACAACTGGCAAATGGAAACTGCTTCCTGAAGCCAAAAGGCCAAATAGAAAATGAATAAGCCTCCCACAGCTTTTCTCACACACACACCTTCTGTGTAGCCTTCCCAGCTACTGTTTATACATATGGACCTAGGTGCTTGTTGTCTACTAAGTATCTCATGATTCCTCCAGGCAGCTCTAATGACTCATTAAGCCTTGCTGACAGCTTGTTTGCAGCCAGAATGCCAAGCGGCAGTGATTGCTTGGGCGCCTTGTTTTATGGGCCAAGGTTTGGACATCCTGATTGCCGCATGTACAGAGGGCCTTGCCAACACCAAAACAGTCAACAATTATGAGATTGGGTTAAAAATCATGAGACACTTTTTTTTTTTAAAGATAAGGCTCTGTTTATTTGCCTTCTGGTTTTGAGACTGTAGGGTAAGTCAGATCATGATTTCAGATCATTATTTCACTAGGAGGGTGGTGAAGCACTGAAATGGGTTACCTAGGGAGGTAGTGGAAGGTGGAATCTCCATAGAATCATAGAATATCAGGGTTGGAAGGGACCTCAGGAGGTCATCTAGTCCAACCCCCTGCTCAAAGCAGGACCAATCCCCAACTAAATCATCCCAGCCAGGGCTTCATCAAGCCTGACCTTAAAAACCTCTAAGGAAGGAGATTCCACCACCTCCCTAGGTAACCCATTCCAGTGCTTCACCACCCTCCGAGTGAAAAAGTTTTCCCTAATATCCAACCTAAACCTCCCCCACTGCAACTTGAGACCATTACTCCTTGTTCTGTCATCTGCTACCACTGAGAACAGTCTAGATCCATCCTCTTTGGAACCTCCCTTCAGGTAGTTGAAAGCAGCTATCAAATCCCCCCTCATTCTTCTCTTCTGCAGACTAAATAATCCCAGTTCCCTCAGCCTCTCCTCATAAACCATGTGCTCCAGCCCCCTAATCATTTTTTTTGCCCATCCTTCTTGTAGTATGGGGCCCCAAACTGGACACAGTACTCCAGATGAGGCTTCACCAATGCCGAATAGAGGGGAATGATCACGTACCTTGATCTACTGGCAATGTTCCTACTTATACAGCCCAAAATGCCATTAGCCGTCTTGGCAACAAGGGCACACTGTTGACTCATATCCAGCTTCTAGTCCACTGTAACTCCTAAGTCCTTTTCTGCAGAACTGCTGCCTAGCCACTCGGTCCCTAGTTTGTAGCAGTGCATGGGATTCTTCTGTCCTAAGTGCAGGACTCTGCACTTATCCTTGTTGAACCTCATCAGATTTCTTTTGGCCCAATCCTCTAATTTGTTAGGTCTCTCTGTATGCTATCTCTACCCTCCAGCGTATCTACCTCTCCTCCCAGTTTAGTGTCATCTGCAAACTTGCTGACAGTGCAATCCACACCATCTCCCAGACATTAATGAAGATATTGAACAAAACCGGTCCCAGGATTGACCCTTTGGGCACTCCGCTTGATACTGGTGGCCAACTAGACATGGAGCCATTGATCACTACCTGTTGAGCCCGATGATCTAGCCAGCTTTCTATCCACCTTATAGTCCATTCATCCAGCCCATACTTCTTTAACTTGCTGGCAAGAATACTGTGGGAGACCGTATCAAAAGCTTTGCTAAAGTCAAGGAATAACACGTCCACTGCTTTCCCCTCATCCACAGAGCAAGTTTACTCATCATAGAAGGCAATCAGGTTGGTCAGGCATGACTTGCCCTTGGTGAATCCATGCTGACTGTTCCTGATCACTTTCCTCTCCTCAAAGTGCTTCAAAATTGATTCCTTAGAGGTTTTTAAGGCCCAGCTTGACAAAGCCCTGGCTGGGATGATTTAGTTGGGGTTGGTCCTGTTTTGAGCAGGGGGTTGGAGTAGATGACCTCCTGAGGTCTCTTCCAACCCTAATCTTCTATGATTCAAGCTGTTTTAGAAACTGCTTTTAAAAAAATGAAAGATGAAATTTTTACACCACCACATGATTGCAGGAGCCTAGGCTTCAACAAAACACCAAGTATCATTAGAGCTGGCATTGCTGCAGAGTCCAGCCATCCTGCCACACACTCTAGGAAGTATGTCCTTCCCTTGATATACTTGTTGAATTCCCATAGCTTTATTGGGAGTTAAATATTTGTACTGAGGGTGAAATTTACCCCAGTGCCTAAGACCTGGGCAAGTTCTGGGCACCACCAAGATACATAAGCCTTGCCTTTCCCTTCTGCACCCAGGAGACTTCCTCCCTGAAAGCATAAACCACCCACACCCCCCACCCCTTTTAACAAATCACCCAAATATGTCATTCAAGTTCTTACAAAAGTAAGCACTTCTAGAGCCAACAGACTGCCAAAGAGACTGGCCGGATTCTAATTTCTCTCATGCAACAATCCACAACATTACCAGGCAGGTTCTGAATAAGGAGGGTGAAATCCTGTCATCATCCTCCCACCACTTCCTAAAAATAACCAAATCCTTGTTAGGTTTTGACTTGTGCAATGGGCAAACAGGATATGCACAAAGAATCAATATGGAATGGGGTTATCCCAGACCATTCCAGGCACATACACACACAGGTGCTCAACCCCCTCCACCCCTGGCCCTGCCCCCACCCCACCCCTTCTCCCAAGCCCCCACCGCTGCCCCACCTCTTCCTGTCAAGTTCTGCCCCCTCTCCCGAGCGCCCCCTGTCCCTGCTCCTCCCCCCCCCCAGTGCCACCTGCACACTACGGAACAGCTGATCGTGGTGGGCGGGAGGCACTGGGAGCAAGAGGGGAGGAGTTGATTGGTGGAGCTGCTAGCAGACAGGAGGTGCTGGGCAGGAGGGGACACCCACAGAATCAGCGCTTACACGCACGAGTACACACACACACACACACACACTCAAGTGTGCGCTATGTAACCAAGTTTTCTTCATGAACTAGGGATAAGTATAAAGGTCCCAATCCTGCAATGAACGCCGGGGAGGTAGACTCCATTGGGCCATCAGTTTACCTGTGCATAGCTCAGTGCAAGATTGGGGCCAGAGGTATTATGGTTCATAAAGCAAAATATCTCAGTCAGGAACATTTTCTAGCATGCTCTTCCATGTGGTCTGGTGTAAACGGTTACCTGCCAGCATTCAGTGTTTTTGAGTGAGGAAAAAAAACAACAACCAATATACCCACATTGTTTGAGTGTTCAGGATAGGGAATTCATTTTTATTTCTTAAACAAACTGATGGTGGTTACAGTCTGTTTTCGTAACAGTTGCAAGCAGTTTCATTATACAGTTATGTCTAAGATACAGAAACAACTGAACCTAACTGAAGACAAAAGAAAACAAGCTGCAAATATGCTTAACAGAATCAACAGCTAAATGAGATCAGTAAATGTACTCATCATCACATCCCTTAATTTGATATTTGTGCACAGACATATCTTAAAATTCCAAACAAGCAGCTTACACCAATTAACTTGTTTAAAACAGATAATTTGTTTCGGTAATTTATATGGGTAAATAAAATTCATTTTCTACATGAAATTCCCTTAGTGCTTTATTTTTGGCATGCACGTTTCATTCCTCATGTGTGTATTCCATTTTAACAGAGTCTGTGTTTATTTTTTTAAGGACAAAGTAGATAAACTCAGTACAAAGCTATGTGACATAGGCAACACCTGTTTCTGCTACACCTCCCTTCCTTACCCCTCTCTCTTTCTCCCCCACCTACCCCTCTCTCTAGGTGACTATGGTGAGCAACTAGCTCTCTGAGAGACTTGAACAGGACATACATATTGGTAGATGTGGGTGAATGCTTTAATGTTTATTAATCTAAAAATGAGAAAAAATTACAAAAATATAAGGAGTAGAAAACCTTAGACAAGTTAAAATACATAAATCATTAAGCAAAGTTTGTTTTGATCAGGCAAAGTTTAATATATCAAATGTCACTCCAAAATAACAGGGATATAAACTAAACAAAATACATTATACTAACTATGTATTCAAAAGTGACAGTAAACCTTCTTTACCTAAGGACACTGTGCCATAGTTAGTAATCTGATTCGGTGCATTACAGCATCCACACAGAATAATTCCATTTAAGTATTGTTGATATTATAAAAATAACTATTTAAAATTATTATACGTAAACTAAAACAGATCTTCAGGTGTAGGTTTGATAATTATGATTTTGTTTTAATTAAATTCTTCAATATTCCCACTGATTTCACAAACCTGTGAAAATAAACACAAAACAAGAAAGTAGTGCTGAAACCATTATATACAAAAACAGAATGAGAAATCTCGATCCTTTACTGTGTTTGCTATATTGTGCAGGATTTCCCATATTTCCACATAGAATACTGTGACCTAAAATGAAGTGATGTACCACTCCATGGAGACCAAATAATGTATCTGATGAATTCAGCGTCTAATCACTAAAATATCCATCAGCAGATGACAATTTCCATGATTTTATTCATTATTTAAAAGCATTTAACAAGGTTTTAAAGTTATTGATGTATTGTGAGAAGCACGCAGTGTAGAAAGCTTGAGATGAGTTGGTTAATTGCAATTAATCAGATAAATCATACGACAATATTTCTGTTCCTGACTGAATAAGCAACCACCATGCAGCTCCAGGGTGAATACTTACCAGTGCAAATTTAAAATTCAGTTTCCACAAATAATTACATGTCCATGCAACTTTGATATTTGTTTTCTGCAAACATTGCTGGTAACAAAAGAATAACAGAGATGCTCACAGAAAGCAAAGATAGGAGTGTTCCTGCAAGTGGATCTGCTTGTGAAGATCCAGTGGCAGGCTCCATCCCATAAAAGGGACATGAAGACATCCAAACCAAATTCACGTGCAGACTTGAGGGAATATCCCTGAAGGTTTTTTTTTTTTACCAGCCTTCTCCCAACTCTACTAAGCACAACAAGAACTAGCAAAGTACACTGATTTCATATTTAGCCAATTATTTTGAGCACGCACAAATATACTACTCATCTGTTGGACCCAAGGAAGTGCCACACGAACAAACGACTTTAGTTGGAGGTAACCAACCTGATCTACTTGTAACAAGATGTTTATGTTTCTCTTTCCCAAGGAGTAGGTCTGGATTTTACACATGACTCTATCCTGCTTTGTACATGAGTATTCAACAGAATGCATCATAACAGAAATAACACCCATGAAATACTAGCTAAGTCCTTACTGCACATTAACCTTATACTTATTTCATTAATTTCTTTCATCTTTAAGTTGAACTCAGCGGTTCTCATACTTCATTGCACCGTGACTCCCTTCTGACAACAAAAATTACTACAGGACCCGTCTCCCTGCATCTGCCATGTGGACTGAAGCCAAAGCCCAAGCCCTGCTGTTCCAGGGCTGGTGTTAAATTTGCTGAGGACTGGGGCTAAAGCCACAACCCAACCCTGCTTCACAGGGTCTGAAGCCGAAGTCTGAGACCCGCCGCCCGGGCTGAAGCCCTCGAGCTTTGGCTTCAGCCCCCGGAGGCGGGGCTCAAGCTTTGGCTTCAGCCCGGGGCCCCAGCGAGTCTAACACTGGCCCTGCCAACCCCATTAAAAGAACTTTGGGGTCGCGACCCACAGTTTGAGAACTGCTGGAAACTGTTTTTCTTAGAAGCACCCATCAGACTCAACTTTAATAAAATGTAGCCAGATTCCATGACACTTCTAAAATCTTTGCTAGGTTTGTTTCCAGAAATACCTAGTATATTGCTGGCACTGATTATTATTATGATTACCAAGATACTTTGACCCTGTCTTGACAAACATAAAACGTGAGGTTTTCAATCATGCTAACGCAATCAAAATTGCTTAACTTGATTAAAAAGCCCTTTTAATACCCACTAAGATGCAAGCTAATGTGGTTGAAATTCATAGATTCATAGATTCATAGATTATAGGACTGGAAGGGACCTCGAGAGGTCATCGAGTCCAGTCCCCTGCCCGCATGGCAGGACCAAATACTGTCTAGACCATCCCTGATAGACATTTATCTAACCTACTCTTAAATATCTCCAGAGACGGAGATTCCACAACCTCCCTAGGCAATTTGTTCCAGTGTTTAACCACCCTGACAGTTAGGAACTTTTTCCTAATGTCCAACCTAGACCTCCCTTGCTGCAGTTTAAACCCATTGTTTCTGGTTCTATCCTTAGAGGCTAAGGTGAACAAGTTCTCTCCCTCCTCCTTATGACACCCTTTTAGATACCTGAAAACTGCTATCATGTCCCCTCTCAGTCTTCTCTTTTCCAAACTAAACAAACCCAGTTTTTTCAGCCTTCCTTCATAGGTCATGTTCTCAAGACCTTTAATCATTCTTGTTGCTCTTCTTTGGACCCTTTCCAATTTCTCGACATCTTTTTTAAAATGCGGCGCCCAGAACTGGACACAATACTCCAGCTGAGGCCTAACCAGAGCAGAGTAGAGCGGAAGAATGACTTCTCGTGTCTTGCTCACAACACACCTGTTAATGCATCCCAGAATCATGTTTGCTTTTTTTGCAACAGCATCACACTGTTGACTCATATTTAGCTTGTGGTCCACTATAACCCCTAGATCCCTTTCTGCCGTACTCCTTCCTAGACAGTCTTTTCCCATTCTGTATGTGTGAAATTGATTTTTCCTTCCTAAGTGGAGCACTTTGCATTTGTCTTTGTTAAACTTCATCCTGTTTACCTCAGCCCATTTCTCCAATTTGTCCAGATCATTTTGAATTATGACCCTGTCCTCCAAAGTAGTTGCAATCCCTCCCAGTTTGGTATCATCCGCAAACTTAATAAGCGTACTTTCTATGCCAAATGTATATTAGCTGTGTTGTAGCCTAGGCTCCCCACAAACAACTGTGCTAACACCTTTTTTGCCTGCCAAGACAAGACTTTTGTGTTTGAACTGAAATGTTTTCATGCCTTGCAATGGCAGGGTGAAGGATGAGGGAAATGATGTAGTGACCAAAAGCCCCAGTGAGTTTTTTCCAGTCACTTATTTCCATGATTTTACTCCATCATATCTATCTACCTACCTACATACCTGATATACCAGGCCCAGCTCTGGACACTCTATCTCAAAGAAGATAGGAGACTTATAGAAGGGGTCCAGAGACAGATGATGAAAGTTTTTAGAGGTATGGAAACACTTCTACATGAGGAGATATTGAAAAGATTGGGATTGTACAGTTTTTGGAGATTACAATGAAGATGTCATGATAGATATATGCAAAATAATGAATGGCATAAAGAACGTAAGTGGGGGACTCCTATATACTCTCATAATACAAGAATAAGACAACATTCAATTTTTTTTGTAACACAATGCATAATTAACCTCTGAAACTTGCCACAAAATATTACTGAGGTCAAGTCTTAAGTAGGATTTGAAACATGATTACACATTTATATGAATGAATTTATATGAATGTTACTGGACAATAAGATATAAGGGATACAATACTTCATGCTTCAGGGCATAAACCTACCTACCTACCATTAGTAGACAAGGGTTATGGAATAACCTGTTCAAAAGGCAAATTTCTTCTTAATTGTCCATTATGTGTATTCTTACACCTTCCTCTGAAGCATCAGGCACTAGCCACTCTCAGAGATGGGATACTGTACAAGATGATTCAGCATGGCTATTCCTATAATACTATGCTTGAAAAACTGTCAAACACCCAACAGAGAGTGATATTTTCCTTAGATGCCATCAGGTCACTCAGGCAGGAAATAGCTTTGGAAAGGTACTTGACTAAAGCTACTGAAAGAGTCTGATTTTCTAATATAAGGGAGGGTGACAATAATTTAATGCTTGTACAGATAGCACCTAGTGGGCCTAATTCTCCATTGACTAGTGGCAGGACACCAGAATAAAAATTATGAGTAACTGAAGTTGGTGAAGTAGCATAAGATCAGAATCAGGAGCTCTATTTGGAATGCAATATGCAAAACATTAACTAACTAATTCTCACAATTTTACTGTGAGGTTGGCAGATGATATTACTCCCATTCCACAGACTGGGAAAATGAGACACAGAGAAGTTAGGTGGTATTTAGACACCACAGTGACAGGCACATTAGTATTGCATATTGAGAGATTAGGAGCTTGTGTACATGTCTCTGCACTATGAATTGCAGCACACACTCAAGTGTTGCACCGTAACTGCCCCATGTAGATCCTCCTAGCCTAAACGAAAGGTACCTAGTTTGCATTAACATAGTCCTATTTAAAAGGGAACTATGTTAACATGAACTAGATACTTTTTAATTTGTGCTAAAGAGTAGTTACAGCACATTTTAATGCAAACTGCAATTCACCCTCCTGCTAAATAGACTGTGGATAGTGTAGACAAGCTGAAAGTGATTTACTCATGGGCCATATAGAGAGCCAATTTCATAGATCAGGGATTACAACTCAACAGTGCTAGCTCATGAATTTTCCCACTAAAGGGGTTCCTCAGCCACAATTATTTCTTTTATATATATGATATATAAACATAACCCCTCCCAGCTCTTCTTTCTCCCTAAACGTAAGCCTTTCCCACTTTGTGCTGCAGGGAGTTACTGCAGCTTTGAGTTGGAATAACTGCCAGTCTTGTAAAATGTATTACACAGATGTTGGAGGGATTTAAAGTTTTAAGAGTGTAGCACAGTCGTCTCCAAACTTTTTTGATCGCGCACCCCTATCAGTAAAAATTTTTTGAGCACGCACCCCCTGCCGCGCCAGCCCTACCATTTTTGCTGAAGCAAAAAAAAAAAAAAAAGCTGCTTGGACTCCCGCCCCAAAAAAGCTCCTCCTGACGCGCACCCCCCAGGATCCTCTTGTGCACCCCACTTTGGAGACCACTAGTGTAGCATACTAAGGGCCGCAGAAAGAAATCAACTCTTTTTTCATGAACTCTTCACCTCTTGGTCACTTCTGTATATTGGGATCACAAAGTATTTTAATTTTTTCCTGGTTTCTGTGGCAATCTGACCCTTCTGCTGAAACAATCAGCCAGCTGTGAAACCAAGATATTGTCCAGACCTTATGCAGTGCAGAAGGGTATGCATACATGGTTTGATGCTCCCCTGCCATCCACCTTATGGAGCCATTTATACCGGTGCAAAGTGGGTGTAGGATGTTACCATTCTGACTTGCTAGCATTTCATATCTACTTTGCACTCACTCTGTACAGGTGCCAATGTGCAGGGCAAAAGAGAATGAGGTTCATGGTCTCTTGAACTGAGCCCTTGGAGATCATAACTGAAGGAAAGTTAAGAATATGTGACAAAAACTATAATAGGTTACAGAATATCATCTCTGCCTGTTGTGACAGTGCTCTGCTACTATAGTGATGGTTGTCATATAAGAACCAAGAAAGCTAGACAGATAGGGCTCAAACTTAACTCTGCACTGATCCCTTTGCACTGCTCCTGTAGTGCAAAGAAGCTAGAAAGCTGCCAGATCTCCCCAGCTGGGAATACTCTCTGCAACCTCCAGCCCTCACGTAAAGGATTTATTGAAGAGACAAGGTGGGTGAGGTAATATCATTTTTTGGACCAACTTCTATTGGAGAGAGAGACAAGCTTGTCTCTCTCACCAACAGAAATTGGTCCAATAAAAGATAATACCTCACCCTTGTGCCTCTGATATCCTGAGACTAACATGGCTACAACAACACTGCATATAGGCTTTACTGAAGGCATTCCTGGGGTTGAAATATGGCCAGTGCATCGCTGTAATCTTCACAGGTGCCACAGGGCCACAGCCATCTGGGCATTAGCTAGAATAGCCAAGTTTGCTAAGGCCTCAATTCAGCAAAGCACTTAATGAGTTTAAAGTAGGTACTTAAAATTAAGTGTTAAGTACATCTCTACTCAAAAAATCCTTTCACCATGTGACTAACCTTAAGTGTGTGCTTTGGTGAATCAAGGCCTATGCATGGCATCCACTTGATTTAGTCAAAATTTGAAGGAACGTTGGTTGTGTTTTTGTGGAAAGTTTAGTCTTTTAGTCACATTGGCTACCTTTTTTAACTGACCAATTGTGACTAACCCTAAATAAGTCAGTAAAAACATTACTTTATTCTGTTAAATTCTTTAGTTAAAAAAATTATACCTACTTTAATTTCCTCAAAAGCTTTGCTTTTAGATGAATTAGCATTTTAGATAAATCATTTAACAATAATCATGTTGTTGAAACAACTTACATTTAAGTAACTCAAACCAGATAGTTCTTCAGATACAACCCAGAGTTGTTTTATTAATATATAGCTATTGGGACATTTTTATTATAACGTATATAGCTCACTTTATTTTATATTTGTGCTTTTCTTCTGATACAAACCTTTTTAGTATGACAAACTGCATTTTTCAAACAACCAAAATAAATAATAATTCATTGTTATCTTTTAAACTTAGCTGTATATATATTTTCTTCTGGTTTATAAATGAAGTAAAATTTTGTAGACTACAGGAAATGATGACTGGCCAGCGAATCTTTCCTAAAAGCCTAGAATCCCATTTGCAATGTTTATTTGAACATAAAGGGAAACCTTTTAAGTCTAATCTAGAAGTCAAACATTTATATCTATGTTACGGTATTTCTTGGCAGTTAATATAATGGATATTCATATAGTTTCAATGAGGATGAATTCATTTTGCACTTTGAAATCTACAAAATTATAAAACTGTGACAGGAACCTGGAGTAATGAGGGATCTTTTTATGTGTAGGATTTTATGGATAGCCTCACTATCATCTTTTTAACTGCTAAATTTCATTTATTGCTTTCCCAGCTTCATTTTATATAATGTCTAAAAATGTTTGTATTCATTTATTCAGGGGCATATTTGGTGCCCCCAAAAAAGAACTTTTAATATCCCATTTCATATTTCAAAGATTATGAAAGTTTTCTGGCACGGATAACAATAGGATGAGCTCTGCAACCACAGAACCACCAGCCCCAGTCCTGCAAGCACATAAGCACATGCTTTAGTGTTTGCAGTACAATAGTTTGTCAGGAAAAAATTATGCTGCTTCAACAAGTGACACTATGTAATGTCTGCCTAACTGGTGTTAGTTTTACAATTCACTTGACTGTGTCCATTAGAAGCTTTAGAAAAAAAATGAGACAGCATAAATGTTTGACTCTTATGAGATCACTATGTCATGGTCTCATTCCACATATGACTGTCAAACAACGCCTGGGGAAGCAGCTGGCATCTCTCAAAATGGCACATAAAGAGTGGTATTTATTAGTATGGATATCAACTAAGGGCTCGGTTATGCCTCCCCCCAAGTTGCTCTGCTGAGCCTCCTCCTGCCCAACATGACTAGAATAGGCTGTGCTGGCCTTTATACACTCATTCCCCATAGGGAGACAGTGTGGATGAGAGGTGCGTGCACTGAGATTTCTCCCCTGGCCGAGCCATGCTCTCCTCGCTTCCTATATCTTGTACACTGCCATGGAGGGGCCTTCATGGAGCTAATTTTTATGCCACACAGGGGTTAAGCAACTGCTTTGCATACATACCTTACATCCAGATTGTTTCCTATAGAGGCAGCAGAGACTGGTTTTGCCTTAAATTCATACCTATTGGAAGAGAATGTGATGCTAAGGTGTGTTGCTCTACTCTCCCCCAGCAGTGTATGTGACAGGAGAGTAAACATACTGACCAAAGGAAGCATCTGTGTTCATGTAATAAATATTGCAATCAATAATTTTCACTGAGATTCTAGCTTTTCAACTCTTATTCTTGCTGAGTACCTTCAAAAAGTGGAAGGTTTAAAAAACAAAAACAAAACAAACCCCCCCAACCCCAAACAAAACAAAACACATCCTGAGCCAGCGTAAATGTTTAACTTCTTGAGAGCACTGTCATACGCTTTTTCTACCAATGACTGACAAGCAGCTGGCATGTCTCACTATGGCATATCTAGAGTTATTTATTTGAATGGATACTAATTGAGGGCTCCAACATACCTGTATAGCACAACCCAATTCTCAGAAGTAAGGGCCCAATCCTTTCTAGTATCTGACGAAGCGAGTGGTTCCATTCTGCCAACAGTCTCAATCAGTAGGGCTTCTTATGGGGCAAGGTACTATTCAGCATGAATAAGAGTGGCAGAACTGAGCGCTCAGTGAAAAATGTAATGATGTGCTCTTTTAATGTGTCTTTTCTTTTGCTCTTTTGGGGTCTGACCCTGCCATCCTCACTCATGTTGAATACTCACATTTATTTTGCTACTTATTTGGTGCTATTCAGCATGGGTAAAGCTGGCAGAGTTGGGTCCTTTGCTTTGTGTCATCAGAGTTGATGACTGTCTCCCAAATTTTGTAGCCACTTTTTTTCCAAAATCAAGCTAGAAAAAGAATAGTCTAGCCATATAAAGATGTGGAAATTATCTTTATCAGATACTTTTTATAAAAGCATTTAACCTGTGAATAAGGACACCAAAATTAGATTCTCTCGAACAAAATCTGAATTTCTTGTATTTGTAAACTTGGGCTGAGACTTGCTGGGTCTGCTACTCAGGGCAGAACCAAAAGAGAATCGGTGAGAGAAGGCTTCATCCTATGCCCACTGAAGTCAATTGTAAAGCTTCTATTGACTTCAAGTTCAATATGAGTAAAAATGTGGTGGAAAATCCCCTAACTCTTCTGTCCCTCAATTCAGGCTTGGTTTGAGGTCTATAACAGGGCTTAGACTGCAAATTCTTTCAGCCAGGTGCCATCTTTCCATTGTGCACAGGGAACTTGAGCCATCCCCGCCTTTACCACAACACAAATAATAATGAACCAACCTTGCAGTATTTACTTTAATGTGTATGTGCTATATGAACCAGGCAGTGCAGGGTCTGTTTTCAGGGTCAAGCACTGAATGAACTTCTGCAGGTTCACTGGGAGGTTCTGTTTCTTCCATTAAGGAATTTTTAGCTACTGTGAGAAGCTATAGCCCGGTCCTGCTACCCTCTGAAGGGGAAGACCCTAAGGAATTGGAGGCTTTTTTCTTATCACCTCTCCTTCTGAGAAGGGAGTGGCCACCATGCACTCTCTGAAGTCACAGGGGAAAGAAAAGCAAGCCACCAGGCATCTGAAGACAGCAATGGTAAGGGGCGGAGGGGCTCTATGGTGGCATCTGAAGAGAAAAACGCATCAGCCCATGGCTGCTGATTTTTTGGTGGACCTAGGGTGCCATTTGAAATGAAAAGAGAATCTCAAGTCTTTCATCTTATGCAAGTTCAAGGTTCTGTGCAAATGTAGCACACAGACCTAATGCAATCACCAGGAGTTCAGAGTATACAGAAAATCAAGGGAGAATAAACCCAGTAGCTGTAAGAGTTTTAATTGCTATAGAGATCATGACACTTTCTTCTGAACCCACACTAGGGTAAAGGTTAGGTAAAGATTAGGGTTCTTCTTTTGGGGTAGAAGGGTGGGTTAGGTTTTTTTTTTTGTTTAGTTATATTTTTAATATGGAGAGTTGAGTTAGACTCAAAGACTGGCACTAGATTGGCAACTACTACACTCACATGATATATCTATTGACTGTGGCCACAAATCATGAATGGATGATATTTACACTGAAAGGAAAAAAACATTGTTTTAGGTACCAAGCAACCATGTTGGTGACTATTTTTTTTCTTCATTGTCACGTTTCTCTTTTCCCCCATTGTCTTTTCTTTTAATAAATAATGAGTTCCAGAAGTCTCTATCCTGGCATTTAATGTCAAAGAAAACTCATTTTCACTTTGCTCTAACTCAGGGGTCGGCAACGTTTGGCACACGGCTCGCCAGGGCAAGCACCCTGGTGGGCCGGGCCAGTTTATTTACCTGCTGATGCGGCAGGTTCGGCCGATCGCGGCCCCCCGCTGGCTGCGGTTCGTTGTCCTGGGCCAATGGGGGCAGCGAGAAGTGGCGCGGGTGAGCAATGTGCTGGCTGCGGCTTCCTGCAGCCCCCATTGGCCCAGGACGGCGAACCGCGGCCAGTGGGGGCTGCGATCGGCCGAACCTGCCGCGTCAGCAGGTAAATAAACTGGCCCGGCCTGCCAGGGTGCTTACCCTGGCGAGCCGCGTACCAAACGTTGCCGATCCCTGCTCTAACTGATTTGAACCGTTTAAAAAAAAGGATTTATTTCCAATTGTTTTGGGTTCTTCCTGTTCTATTTTACAAACTACGGGTAACATTTTAAAAAGCACCTAAATGACTTAGGCACTTAACTCAAACTTCCAAAAGTTCCTTAGGAACCTAAGACCCATTGATTTTCAATAATACTTCAGCTTCTAACCGCCTAAGTCATTTCTGAAAATGGGACTTAGTTAGGGGGAGATTTTCAAAGGCACGAATGTCAGCTAGGCACCTATTTCCCACTAAAAATTGATGGAAATTAGGCACTAAATTGCTACTTTTGCCTGTGAAAGTCTTCTTTTAGACTCATAAGTAAGCTGACGATTCTGTAAATGTTACCCAGTGAACCGCTCATTAGAAGACAAAATAAAAGAACACAAGGTGTCTGGATCATTTGTCTCCTAACTTTTTGCATTGTTAGAGGAATTTTCCCACTACCCAAGACTAGCTTTACACCTGGGTGCTATTATCTCAAAGAAGCCAAAGAATGTGGAAAATATTATCCTTATGTAATTTATTAAAAGCTGAGTCAAAGAACAGGTGTTACTATTGTAAAGATTAATTCAGCAGCTTTTCTGTTCAGACCCATAAATTATGAGCTTTCAGGCCCCTCAACACTAAATTACATATACAGTGTCCACGCAGACTTAAGTGTCATTTATTAACTTTACTCTAGAATGAAAAATGAAATTGAATCTGTCCATACTTTGCCAGCTGCACTACCTGCAGTGAGCACTGAAAACTGGTATCATTAGGTATGCCAGGCTTCCCATTGGCTCTTCACTTTACAGCCATTTCAGCACCTGGGTTTTGGCAGGTACTATTTTCTAGCAGTTAAAGTTCTGAACCGTGGACTTGGCTACAACACTAACATTCCATCTCCAGATGGTTGCTATTACCACATAATTATTTTTTTTAAAACTGATTTTTAACCCAATCTACCATTCTCAGATGTCACATACAGTGTAACATTGCTTAGATCAAACATTTTTTGTTCTCCCTTCTCTACCTATATTAGTACAAAGAATGACCTAACTTAAATAGTGCAATAGGTCATTATGCAAGATGATATGTAGGCATAAAATCAAGATGAGAGCATGTTACAGCCGAAATCATTTTCATAAAGGAAACTATTATTTACAATTATATATTTTTCCTTCTCTGTTCTCATTGTCAAAAGTTCTAGTTAAAACTAATTGTGTTGATAAGTGTCAAAGAGGTGTCAAAGATTTTGCAATAGATACACAGTGGGCTGAATTTAATTGCCACCTGGTCTGGCATTACTTGTGAACCCAAAGTGAAATTAACTCTTGCACAGAGGGCAAGCACAGGGTCCTCTTAGAACAGGTAAACAGACGTGCGCTAGCCGGGTGTACCTACACAGTAGCTGGCAAGGTGCTTCCCAGAACAGGTAAACAGACGTGCGCTAGCTCTGCTCAAACTAGTGTGCTAAAAATAGCAGGTTGCAGTGGCACCGGTAGGGGCTCAGGCTAGCTGCCTGAGTACATATCCAGGGAATTGGGTAGGACTGTACTCAGGATACTAGTCCAAACCTCCACCCATGCCACTGTGGCCACACTGCTACTTTTAGAGTGCTAGCTCCAGCACAGTTCATGCATTTCTGTCTGTCTGCTCTGGGAAGCATCCTTCTAGCTGCTGTGTAGACATACCCTTAGTTGTGAGGATCTGGGCCTTTACAAAGGGGTGCTTTTCACACACAGAACACCTGAATAAGTGAGAATTTCATGTTCACAAAAGGTTGACAAATTGGGCCTATAGGATATAGGCTAACAAAGGTAAAATAGCCAAAAGTGTAACAATGAGAGGGAAGGGGTACATATTTTTTTACTTTGGGAATCTCAATGTGTAAATTGTAACATGAAAGTCAAACCACAGGCTAACTGTGCACTTGCAATATCAGCGTGAGCAGATGTAATTCTTCAATTTTTCAAGTGACATCATTTTGAAAAATGTATTCTGTTTATCAGACACGATCTTCATTAATTATACATTGCTCTCCAGTGACTATTCCTGTAGGAACCTGGCATTTCTTACTGTAACACTGTTTGTTCAAGCAGTTCTAGTTCCATGTACAAAGTGCTCTAAGCACCTGATTAAACAGTCTGTTTTTTTTTTTTTTATAACCATAAAGCCAAAAATAGGTTAGGAAATAGCATACATTTTCAGCCTGACAGATCACAAGCTGCTATGCTTAAAATAAATTCAATTTGCAGAACATTTAACATTTCCAACAAGATTATTTATAGGTATTGCATAACCAGATATGATTGGTTAAAGCTTCAATGTATGGAGATTCATAGTGTGCATTACTTGTCTTTACTTGTTCTCTCATTTAGGTTATAATCCTGTTGACCTTTACTAACATGATTGGAGCCAACAGCCTTCAAAGGGACTATGCTCCTATAAGAGCATAAGAATGGCCCTACTGGGTAAGACCAAAGGTCCATCTATCCCAGTATCCTGTCTTCCGACAGTGGCCAATGCCAGATATCCCAGAGGGAATGAACAGAACAGGTAATCATCAAGTGATCCATCCCCTGTCGCTCATTCCCAGCTTCTGGCAAAATATACTACTATAAGGGCTACTCAAGAACTTGCAGGATCTTGACTGTAGGAATGTTTGTGTAAAGAAGTATTACATGTGCAATCCTTCAACCCTCACTCAGGTGAGTAATCATTATGAGAATAGCCCCACTGGAGTAACGATTACTTCTGTGAATAAGGGGTGCAGGATTTGGCCCTATGAAAATGAGGGGAGGGGAGCATTTTTTACATATATTCTCTCAGGCACCATCAGCTCCCAACAAACATACTCACATTTATCTTGATCTGCTTCCACACCTTCACTCTCTGTGTCACTTGGCAATATCCATGGTTGGTGGGCAAGCTGAAATTGATGTAAGAATTCATCCTGTCATAAACAGATATATTTTAGATAAATTACATAGAAGCAAGCACTTCAATCTCAGTTAATTGGACATATGAAAGCCTCAATAAAATCCAGCACTCCCTCATCAAAATAACCCACAATTAAAATGATTTTCAGATAAGGCAAGAAAATTTGGGGCTCATTTTATTTCTCCTGTTAATCTGAGAAAGGATTCGTTTTTGAATTAATATTGTTATGGATTCCTGTACACTTATCTTGGAAATACAGTCAAACAAAACCCAATGGAAACATCTTCTGAATGTCAGTATTCCATATATCCCAGTATTACCAGGACCATGTCCTGAGATACCATGCAATAAGAGGGGAACAGGTTTTGTTCCAATGGGGCTTGATCCTGCTCCCATGTAAGTCAAAGGCAAAACTCCCATTGACTTCAATAGTGCAAGATCAAAACTCAAAAACTTTACGCAAAGCCTACTGAAGTCAACGGAAATTTTTCCATTGACTTCAGTGGGAGAAGCAGCAGGACCATGAAGAATTATTTTAAACTTATTTTTACCTCCAACATATCACAAAGCTATTGGGGGGCTTTGAACAATTGATTGGCATCAAAGTGTAAATGCTATTTTTATTAAGAGACGACTGGGCATGTTTATTTTTTAAACTGTTTACAGTCAGTTCTTAATATAAAATAATACAATGGCAACTTTCTTTAGAATATTCTTGGGTTTCAGAGAGAGACGGGGAAGGGCAGTATAGCAACCAAATGTAAATAGATGGTCTTAACATTTCAGAATTTCAGGGCATAGTGGTAAGTCTGACTGAAAATAAAGGTTATGAAGATCATGAACCAGATCCTCAGAATCTCACTCTAAATACTCGAAATTTGTTACATTACATATGAATAGGGAATGCTTTAAAAAAATCAGATAATCCATCTTAAACCATAATCATGTCTTGTGTTATACGGCTACAATAAACAGAAGACAAGACTGACTGGACAAGATCTAACCTTTCTGGAGTAAATTATTTACTCAACCAGTCATCTATTAACAAAACTTAAAGTTCAACAGTGAAAGTTGCTATGCACAGAGCTGAGGTCCAAAAAATTTAGCATTATGAGTGTTTATTTTTATTGTGTTTTCTTAGTTGCAGTGACCGTAGTGCAGAGCTGGGCAAAAGTGTTCTGGTTTATGGAACAGAATTCCTGCAGCATGGGGGCATTGTTTATGCTGCTATCACACTGATTAGTCCACTTTTTTAGCCCTTCTGATCATCTGGTCACTCCACAATTTTCCTAAAGCATAAGGACAGAAAAGGGAGAGTTGTTCAAAGCAATGCTGTAGAACAGATTCAGAATACCTCACAAAGAGATCCCCCATGGCATAAAATACGTGAATATGGAACTCTGTCCTACACTTCTTCACTAGGCTGAGATACTATGGAAGGTATATATGGAATTCCTATGATTCTGGAGTAGAATTGTCCATGCATTGTCCATTATTAATTGATTCCTTTAATAAAGAAACAGGACACTGCACATGGCCGGTATTGAGGAAAAGTGGAAGAGAGTGCATTGAGGCATGCATGGAGCTTCCATGGATGAATTTAGTTCTTAAATTTGTCCCACTTATTATTGCCACATATGAAGTTTCTGCCATGGAAGTATAATAAAGCTGCCTAGAGGTATTCTACTCTGTGTAGCTGCCCCTTTCCCCAGCACACTGCTTGGAAACCTCTTCCTCTTTTCCGCACCGCCCCCCCCCCCACCACCACTACTGAAGGAAAGCAGCAAGAGCCTGGGAGACACTTTTGATGGGAGGAGGAGAGGGAAGAGACCACATGCTGGCCAAGTAGAGATACAGCTATAGTCAACGTTCTCTCAAGAAATTCCATTACTAGTGCCAGTGCTATTATTAGTAGAGGAGTGGGCATGTGCACACACAGTACTCTAGAATCTGTCCGTAAGTGATCAGACAACAGCAAACAGTAAAGAACAAGGGCAACTAAAAAAAAGTGAATAAATGTAATTTTTGAACCAGCTGTAGTAATCTCCCAAGAAAAATTATAAACAAATTAGTTTGTTCAACTCACTTCAAAAATGTGGCATAGGGAACAATCCTTCATTAGCAGGGAGATCAGTAAGTGATCTCACTGCTTTATTGCATTTTTAACATCTGTATACTGTGGTTCTGCCCCTCCATCCCCATCACACCAGCACCTGTGCTGGGGAGAATCCACCCCTCTCCAGAACCAGCGTGTTAGATCCCCTTTATGCCATTCCAGCCCTCTTACCCAGGTAAAGGGATCTGAGAAGGGATAACAATTTGGCTCTCAGTTACACCAGTGTAAATTGACAGTAAGTCCACTGATGTCAAGGACTTGCTCTGGATTTACATTAGGCTAGCTGAGAGCAGAATTTGTCCCTTAAGGTTTAATGCCTCACTCTATGGTAAACTTAAACTAGTTAAACTTTCCTCTTGTTAACAGACACGTTAAAACAAAAATGTACATATACTGAAAACAACTTTGAGTTATTCAGACGTGTAAACTGATTGTAAAATTCCATTTGTTCAAGAAATGAAACTGAAAACAAGAAAGTCAATGGGGCTCTTTTCCTTCAACACCAGTTCATAAGAACTATAAATGAACTGTGTCAGACACTAATGGATTCTGTCCTGAACAGAGAAACAGAATTCAGCTTTTTTTTTTAAATCAAACTACATAAAATACTTAAGGAAAAACTAAATGCCTAAAAAGGTATGTACAAAAGGGTTTAAAACCTCGATTTATTAATTTTAGAGAGATAATAAAAGCTATTTCTCCAGGTAACATTTTTGTGTTATAATTCAGTTTGCCCTTGAACAGAGCTGGTAATATAACACACCTGCTGGTGCTGCAAGGTGTTATCTATTCCAAGAGACAGGCATTCATATGCTGAAGTACTCTGATCATTAGGTAACTTATAATTCTTTTTGAGGGGGATCAAAAAGCTAAGGTCTTGGGCATTTTTAAAAAGCTTAACAGCTGACATTTTAAATCTTTGCCAAATTATTCAAGAATTGTTCTAACACCATTAAACCAAGCCTGGTTAGAATATTGTCTCTGTCACAAGACAAAGAATAATTTCTCTGGATTTTATTTATTAGTAGTATTTTCTTTTCAGATTTCAGTCCTTCCTTACATAACTTTGATCCACATTAAAAGCTGTACAGGAAATGTACTTAGAGCATTAACAGATCTATTTAAAATAGTGTTTACTGAATTAGTTCATCATCTTTTAACTATTATTTCTGTAGAGGTACTCCTGATTTACAGCCGGGTAAGTGAGAAGAGCAGATTGCCCATTTTCTTTTTTCTCAAGCTTTCAGCTTAGCATCCTGTATAGTAAATGAAGTATAGCCATGGTGCACTCTCATCTAATGGAATTTCTTCTTTCATGACAAGTGCCTAGAAGGAACAAATGTAACTTTTTCCCTCTTATCCTCTTCTTTACATAGCACATATACTGAAATGGGAGTGGAAACAACCACTATCAGTTATAAAGGCTGCAAAACAGTTTCCAATGTAAAATTCCATTTTCATGTCATAACTTAACCTGACCTCTCATGCAAACTTAAAAGGAAGAGCTGGGCCATATTTGCCATGGAATTTTTGTTAGGGCTTCCTGACCCTTCCCAGCAAATCCACAACAATTTGGTTGCCTCTAGGATACAAAGGGGCCTCTTAATTGGCCAGGAGGATTCAGTCAACTTAAGAACATAAGAATGGCCATACTGGGTCAGACGAAAGGTGCATCCAGCCCAGTATCCTGTCTGCCAACAGTGGCCAATTAAAGGTGCCCCAGAGGGAGTGAACCTAACAGATAATGATCAAGTGATCATCTCCTGCCATCCATCTCCACCATCTGACAGAGGCTAGGGACACCATTCCTTACTCATCCTGGCTAATAGCCATTAATGGACTAAACCTCCAAGAATTTATCTAGTTCTCTTTTAAACCCTGATAGTCCTAGCCTTCACAACCTCCTCAGGCAAGGAGTTCCACAAGTTGACTGTACACTGTGTGAAGAAGAACTTCCTTTTATTTGTTTTAAACTTGCTGCCAATACAATTTCATTTGGTGGCCTCTAGTTCTTATATTATGGGAACAAGTAAATAACTTTTCCTTATTCACTTTCTCCACACCACTCATGATTTTATATACCCCTATCATATCCCCCCTTAGTCTCTTCTTTTCCAAGCTGAAAAGTCCTAGCTTCTTTAATCTCTCATCATATGGGACCTGTTCCAACCCCCTAATAATTTTAGTTGCCCTTCTCTGAACCTTTTCTAATGCCAGTATATCTTTTTTGAGATGAGGAGACCACATCTGTACGCAGTATTCAAGATGTGGGCATACCATGGATTTAGATAAGGGCAATAAGATATTCTTTGTCTTATTCTCTATCCCTTTTTTAATGATTCCTAATATCCTGTTTGCTTTATGACTGCCACTGTACAATGTGTGGATGTCTTCAGAGAACTATCCACGATGACTCCATGATCTCTTTCCTGATTAGTTGTAGCTAAGTTAGCCCCCCATCATATTGTACGTATAGTTGGGGTTATTTTTTCCAATGTGCATTACTTTACATTTATCCACATTAAATTTCATTTGCCATTTTGTTGCCTAATCACTTAGTTTTGTAAGATTTTTTTTGAAGTTCTTCACAGTCTGCTCTGATCTTAACTATCTGGAGCAGTTTAGTATCATCTGTTTACCCCTTTCTCCAGATCATTTATGAATAAGTTGAATAGGCTTGGTCCTAGGACTGACCCTTGGGGAACACCCCTAGTTACTCCTCTCCATTCTGAAAATTTGCCATGTATTCCTACCCTTTGTTCCCTGTCTTTTAACCAGTTCTCAATCCATGAAAGGATCTTCCCTCTTATCCCATGACAACTTAATTTACGTAAGAGCCTTTGGTGAGGGACCTTGTCAAAGGCTTTCTGGAAATCTAAGTACACTATGTTCACTGGATCCCCCTTGTCCACATGTTTGTTGACCCCTCTCAAAGAACTCTAATAGATTAGTAAGACATGATTTCCTTTTACAGAAACCATGTTGACTTTTGCCCTACAATTTATGTTCTTCTATGTGTCTGACAATTTTATTCTTTACTATTGTTTCAACTAATTTGCCCGGTACTGACGTTAGACTTACGAGTCTGTAATTGCCGGGATCACCTCTAGAGTCCTTTTTAAATATTGGCATTACATTAGCTACCTTCCAGTCATTGGGTACAGAAGCCGATTTAAAGGACAGGTTACAAACCATAGTTAATAGTTCAGCAATTTCACATTTGAGTTCTTTCAGAACTCTTGGGTGAATGCCATCTGGTCCCAGTGACTTGTTACTGTTAAGTTTATCAATTCATTCCAAAACGTCCTCTAGTGACACTTCAATCTGTGACAATTTCTCAGATTTGTCACCTACAAAGGATGGCTCGTTTTGGGAATCCCCCTAACATCCTCAGCTGTGAAGACTGAAGCAAAGAAAGAACTTCCCATTGTAGACAGCTGCCTGGGAGAGCACTGGACTATGTTGCATTTCCCTCCCAGCTGCACCAAGTGTCATGGGGCAGAAATGCTTATTAGGTATGTTCAAACTTTGGTTATCTCCTGGAGGTCCTTAGCACATTTAGGGTTATCCCACCTCTCCTTTTCTAAGCATCCAGGAGCCAAGGCAGGCCAGACAACCAAAAAGGAGTACCCATGGCTAACAGGGTAGTGTCCCAATCACAAAGATGGCAGAGGTCACATTGCTCTGGTGGCCAGGTTCTGTCCCCATATTGCCTGGGTCGGTAAGAGAGTCATGGGCTGCTTTCCTCAATTAGGGGGCAAGGGGAAATGACTGTGCAGTTGCCACCACAGCTTTTCCCTATACCCACAGCCATCCCCAGTGGATATCCCCAAGGTGACTCCCCAAAGTAATAGAAAGTTAGTCAGGAACATGGTTAGCGAGTGACAAGTGGGGCTTGTGGCCAGGCCACTGGCAGCCAATGTTACATGGCCCCCAATAAGCAAAGGAAGACCACCTGGGAACAGAAGCCAATGAAGAGAAGGCAGGCAGGCAGGGTTATGAGGGACTTCCAGTACTGCTTGGGGATGAGGAGGGAGATACCAAATTTTGAGCAAGTGCCATAGCAAGGGAGATCAAAAATCAAAGACTATCACAATTACAACCATAACAAGGCTGCAGGTATCAGAGGCCTGCAGGTGTCTGAGTTGTCCCTTCATATTTCAAAACAGATCAGAAGAAAGCAGGTGAGAAGGTCACCCTAAGATGACACTTGATGGAGCTCATATGCTCAGTGTATGTTTATGGAATGTTGCACCTACCCTGCCACCCTTAAAACTTGGGGTGTTTGATATTGCATGGGCAGAGTTCCCCTTAAGTCCAGACTTTGGTTATCTCCTGGAAGTCCTTAGCACATTTAGGGTTATCCCACATCTTTTCATTGCTAATTCTTTTTGCATAGGAAGTGCCTGTACTATAGCCAGGGCAGATCACCAGGATGGAGAAGGCAGTCATTGACTGTTGGAGATTGGGGCGTTTTATGCCATACATCAGGAATTACTTAATACGAATGGGGATTCCTAATATTTAAGTTTCTTCCACTTCCTAGTTCACCTTACAATTTTGACTCTAAGAAGGTAGGAATTGTGGGATGCAGTGTTATCCATTAGGCCACCTCTCAGACAGGAACACAGCTAGGTTTTGAAGTGGACAAGGTTAATGGTCAGGTGGCTCCTGACATGAGCCTTACTCATTTGGATGGAGTTTCCAGGGTATGGAGAAGCTGCTGGTTAAAATCAAGCAGGACTGGACCATTTTAAGGCTGTATGTTTCCCAGGCAGGAGGAGCATGGTCAAATATGCTGCCAATGGAGAGTAGTCTCCCTGAATTCCACTGTAGAAAGGTCCAGAAAAACATGAACACCTTGTGAATCCCACCCAAAGTGCTTCCTCACTTAGGCTCCTAAAGTGGCAGACGTTTAAGTCCAACATTTAGGCACCACTGATATTCACAAAAGCCCTACTCAGCTACTGTCTAATCCTGTAGGTGCCTAAACTCCTTAGGTCTTTAAGTTTATGGCATTAAAGACCCCCCAAGACATCTATATGTCAGTGTCTGGGCATGCACACAGCTGCAGGAGTGGGGAGGCTGAGTGGCTAGGCTCTCTGGCTCCTGGAAGGAGGCTGAGCAGCCAGGCTCTGCCTCTCTCTGGCAGCTGGGCTGGAAGGCTCTCGTCAATGTCACAAATGATTTTTTTCCCCCTCAAGAACCCTTTCTGCAAAAAAAAAATCTCATGTTTGTAGCATTTCATTTCAGTCCATTTCAAAAATGCAAAATTTTTAGTGGAAAGGGATGTCAGTTTTCCAGCCAGATGTAATGGGAGTGCCTGGCTCCCCACCTTCTACAGCTGTGGAGTCATTTTTGCCTAAGTTTACCCATCTCCACAGCATAGTCAAGGCCTCATAGAGCTTATTGGATCATAAAAGTATCAGACACTAACCTCTATTTTTCTTCTTTCCTACAACTCTGTAAACAACAGCAATTTTTAAAAATTTTGCTCTAAAAATAATTCACCTGATTTGACATCTTTTATGCCCTATGTCATTTCCAAACCCATTTTAAGGACAGTAATATGCTTTCAGAAATATCTCATCTAAAGGAAATGCTAATATAACTCTGCAAAAATAGCATTACAGTCTCTGTACTAACCAACCTATAAAAAAAGTGTTCTAAATTCGGTAATTAAATTTCCAAAGTAACTTGTCTTTCTTTTCACCGCAGACTAATTATGTAAAACCCACTACTATGTAAGAAACAGGCTTTTTTTAATGCTATGAATCAGCCCAGTTTGCAAAGCAGTATTAAACTTATTAGCTACTGGCTCTATTATGTTAGCTTTTCTTCTCATTTCAAAGTAATTCTGTGATATTATGAAGCAAATCTACCAATTCAAAACGTAAGTAATCACTATTATCTGTCAAATATTTGAGTGGCTTTTCTGTTGGATAAAAGTAAGATTAGTCAGCTCTGTGAACAAAAAATTAACCCTTACATTTCTAAAAAAATCTTGATTAAAATTCCATACATAAGCATTCTCTTAGAAATCATATTGCTCTCAGTGGGCATTGATTCTGCTGTAGTTTACCAACTTTTACCAATAAAAATCAAATCAAGTTTCAAAATAAATAAATATATTCCTCCAAGCCTAACTACAAGGAACTAAAATACAAATAAAAAACCCTCACATCCTAATTTTATAGTTTTTATGGTCTTAAAATTAGTAAAAAAATAAATATATTGAAAATCTTACTTCTGACAAACTGATTCTTTGAGGGACAGTTCCTATAATATCTCCATTCGTTTGTACAGCTAGCCCTGCAGGAGTGCCAAGAGTCCTCCCAATTTGACTCTTAGACGTTAAGGATCTGCTTCTTTGCATACTAAGGATTCCATCCTTATTTCCCTGGTTGCTAGAGGTATGAGGTCTTGGCAACAAACTATTTGGGGTTGCAGGTCTGCTTCCTGGAGTCGATGGCGTTGGAGGCCTGTTGTTCTGCATATTGGAAGTCTGAGGCCTACTATTTGAGGTACTGGAGACCTGCGCTCTGCTGTTAGTAGGAAGCGGTGATTTGTTTTCTTGCAGCTGAATATTTTTCCCAGTTTGACTTGGCACTTGAGACCTTGAATTTTGGCCTAGTGTGGCTTGAAGATTTCCTGGTTGATGTGATGTAACTAAATTAATATGTGGACTACTACTTGCTTCTTCCCAGAGTGCTAGGTCCTTTTCAATGTCTGCACACAGAAAAAAGACAACAGTAACATTAAAGTAAAAAGAAGGATACACTGAGGACGTGTCCACATGGAGACTTGGTGCACAGCAAGCCAGGGTCCGAACTTACAGTGCTCTAGCAAGCTGCACACTAAATTGTCATGTGGACCCTGTGATCACGCACGAAAAGTTCCATAGGGCTCTTCGATGTTCTGCTGTTTGAAACAGCAGGTCAAAGAACATTTTTAGTATATGATAGCAGGGTCTATATGGACAGTTAAGCACAGCAGGCTAAAGTGCTGCAGATGTATACTGTCTGTCCATGTAGAGAAGCCTAACATATGTAATCTCTCTTCTTCATGATTTTAAAATTGATTTAAAGTATGAATGAATGGTGAACGCAGCTTTAGGTTGTGGAGAGAAAACCTACTCATCTCTCAGCCATCCCTGCAAATGGAAGACAGACAGAACTAACAATCCAAAATATATGTTTTTGCAAACCATTTCTCCTTCAAAGTTCATCCCTCGGAAATGGAATATGACATCACTTTGTAATTATCTTTTCTTGATATGAAAGGCATTAAAACCAATAATAACCTCCATTATTTCTCCCAAGTTATATTCCTTTAACTTCTATGAGGTTTCTCTTTAGTAACAAATAAAGACCGGGCAAAACTCTGGCTCTGAGCAAACCTCTTGTGAGGGTGGAATCTAAACCCGATTCACAATCTGAATTTTACTCCAGAATCCTAACCTTATAAGTGACCAAACACGCTTGAACTCTGGTGTGTTTGAAATTTTGACATATTCTGGATTTGAATGTTGGGGCTCCAATCTATCTCAGCATCTAATTCCATGGAGACACAGTTTGAAAATGCACAGGCTTCACTAACTTTAGCAGAAGCCATGTATTAAAATCCAAGAGTAGAATTTGGTCCATAAAGGGGCTTCAGCTTTACACAAGCCAAACTCTCAGTTCAGTGGGAGTTTCCCTTTCTAAGGTATAAAAAAATAAAGCCCTATCTAGGCCAGGACAATTCAGTGTTACTGAAGAATCTTTGCTTCTGAATTCATTCAAAAGCTATTTATGTTTCTAATTTACAGGTAAATTATATCATTAAAGTGTGTCCAACAAAGTTAAAGTAATGGTGGTTAGGTACTTTACTATGTTAGCAAAATGAAAACCCTCACAAGTAAACATGTCAAGGAACTTGACAAGACATTCATTGAATCATCTAGTTTATGTTTCACCACAATTGTCAATTTCACACCCTCACTGGCAGATGACTCTATTTAACTTTGTTTTGAGACACACAATCAGTTTCCTTTAGAACCAACAGCAGTGTCATTTTGTTTTAAACAGTATGAGCCACATTCTCAGCAGGTGGGAACTGGTATAGCCCCATGGACTACAAGCTCTGTGTGTATAATGAAGCCTCCAACCCACAGAAAATCTGCATTGCATTTGTGACTTGACAGCAAAGACTTCAGTATACAAGAAATCCAACAGCAATCCCAAACCTGATTTTCCAATACTATAATTTAGAATCTATTCTCATCCACTTCCACCTGTGTTTACCAAATATGCACCATGTTTATACTATACATTTATAAATTATGAGTACACACAAGTAGAATTGGTCTGCATTAAAATGTGCTCATATTTTATTAAATATTTTACTCATTTACTTTTAAAAAAATAAAAAACAAATTGTGTCTGCTAGTCTAAAATAAGGTATTCAACATGTTAGAAGACTGGTATTCGAGAAGGTAGACTCAAAATTGTCAGTGAAATCTCAAAGGATATACTATCCAGACTCTTTAGTGAACAAATGTTTTCCTACTAGCAAATTTACAAGGTTCATTATTGTTTATATATTTAGCAGACAGTTAAGGATATTTCTTATTGTTGCTTTAAACTTAAAGTAATTTAAATGAAACACTGACCTCATTAAAATCAAGCAGTTGTTTTCATTTTACCTTTTGAAATAATTACTGTATGCTTTAAAAAAAATCAATACATGTCACTTTGAAATTTGTAAGATATCTGGTTCAAATCTCAGGGGTCAACAAGCAATAATGTAAGTTTCATAATTTAAACCAAATGTGGTATGTGTTCTTTTAAATTAAAATTAACCTGTATCATTGCAAAACTCTCTAACTTCCTCGCCTTGATTCAGAGGAGATCATGCTGGAAAACTGATCTAGAATATCCATGCTTTAGTAAGAGTTCTATAAACATATTATTCTTTGTCCATGTTTCCATGATTTTAAATTAGTGATTGATTCTACAGAAAAAAGCTATTTTAATCACTTTCTCCATATATAATTAAAAAGATTTCCACAACAAAACTGTTCAGTTTTATTTAATACATACCACATCTGTTGATTTTACTGCAACATCAACTTTTCCAACTAAATGAATAAACCTAGTTTTGAATTTCCAACCCTACAGTATTATTTGATACACATCAAATACTGTAACTGTGACACGATTTGGGATTTTGTCAGAAAACCTCCTGTTAATGTTATTTAAATGAAAATAACTGTGGGTAACAGAGTGATCCAAGGGTATCCTACTTATATATCAGAAATACCAGAACAACAGTTTGATTCACAACACATTCATAAGGTTTTTAACGCATTAAAAAGTTCTTTTTGTGATAAAACACATTCAGGAAGAGGGCAGTGACCACAGAATTATTCCTTCAAACCAAACAGAAAAGTTGCCTGAATTAGCTACCAACAAAAAAGCCTCTCACCCTGTGTATAATATAAAGCTGCCACTGGACAGCTGTAACTTATGTGACTGGCATTTAGATGAAAGCATTACGGTGCAGTCCGCAGGGAATGATGGGGGCACTGTATAGGTGAAAATTTGAACCTGCTAAAAATGTTGCATTCACATCTGCTGAACCAAAACCAAATACTGCAAGTTTATATTTTGTAAATAAAGAGAACTGCCCAGGCAAGTCTACATATTCCAGAACCCCATTCCTGATACACAGACAAATGGAGAAAACCAGTCACAGGGAAACAGATGATCAACAAGAACCATTCTCAAATAAAATAAAATAAAATAAAATAAAATACCTAGATCTCATATAGCACTTTTCATCTGTAGATTTCAAAAGCACTTTACAAAGGAGCTTAATACCATTATTTCCATTACACAGATGGGGAAACTGAGGCTCAGGGCGGGGAAGTGACATGCCCAACCCTTGGGCATGGTAAACACAGGGAGGGCTGGACATGAGGGAGCCCCAGTCAAGAGGATTTTGTGACCCTGTACCTTATCCCTGGAGTACAGGTAGTAGAAGAAGGTTGGCCATGGTGAACTGACCAGAAAGATTCTGTATTCTAGTATATCCAGCAACAGAGAAAAAGACTATCAAAGGAGTCTACAACCTAGTGCCAGCTCCCAACAACCCAAACAATTGGGTGAGGACAGATAAGACATTTCAGAATATCTCATTACCCTTTGTGCTGGTGCCAGAGAACTGCAATGCAGTCTGAGAGAGTTACAAGTATTTTTATTTTATAAACACATACCCCAGTTCACCTGTTTGATATTATCCTGACTGACTGCAAGGAGTTAAATCAAAGAAGGCTGTTAGAGGGGGAAAAACAGGATATAAAACAAGGACAAAGATAAGGGTCCTTGAGGAAACAATGGGGAAATGATTAGACCTTCCCAGACCTATGCCTAGGATCAAAGTGGGTATTAAAACCTTGACAATGCTGGCCTATACAAGAACGGGGATTGAGTGGGCTGTCAAGAGCTGCTGAGGGAGAAGATGCTGACAGAGACACTGAGAAGGAGACAAACTGAAGCAAGCAGACTGCCTCTCCCAACTGAGAGGTGGGAGTAACTGGGTTGAATGGAACTTACCAAAGCTTGCAAGGTAAGATTAAAGTTTAGGTAAGGAAAAATAGGTACATAGGTCTTTTCTGTTTTTGTTTGTTTGTTTTAACTCTTTGCTCTGCATGTTTTGTACCTTTTGGGTGAATACATAATGTTTTGTTTTGAGGAAGCTGTTTTTGAGCTACTTTAAGCAGCTGCTGTCACAGGCTCCAGGAGCAAAAGTGCTTACAGGGGCTAGCACAGGTGGGCCTGTCATATTAACAGGGTCAAGAATCACAGGGGCTGCCATCTGGAGCCCAGTTCCAACGTAGCTGAATTGCATGGTTGACCCTTGAGAAAGACGCAGGAAACCAGGTGCACTTAAGAGAGCCATCAAGAGGTGCACTTAAGAGAGATAAAAAGGAGATGTCTAACCCACAGCTCAGCCTGAAGCCATGTCAATGGTACATTATCACATCACCAGAAGCAGCAGGATCAAGTGGAAGATTTCTAAATTCCACTGTTCCACAAAGGCGTGGGTGAATGGGAAAAGCTAACTTTCCTTTTGGTATGAGCTGACCTACACCAAGCCAGCCCCCAATAAGTAGGGGAAGGAGCAGGCGTGCTTTCAACCCCAAAAGTTTACAGAAAGGTAAGATGCCCCAAGAATTTGCAGAAAGGGCCTTTTGGGCACTCTGATAATCATGATGGGGAGGAAACCTCCTGGCCTAAGATATCATTGGGGGAAGCAGGCTGTCGTAACTATAAGGGGAAGGGTAACAACCCTCCTGTGTACAATACTATAAAATCCCTCGTGGCCAGAGACACCAAAATCCTTTTACCGGTAAAGGTAAAAGGTAAGAAGCTCAGGTAACCTGGCTGACACCTGACCCAAAGAATCAATAAGGGGACAAGATGCTTTCAAATCTTGAGGGGGGAAGGCATTTGTTTGTGCTTTTTGTTTTGGGGGTTGTTCGCTCTTGGGACTAAGAGGGACCGGACATCAATCCATGCTCTCCAAATCTTTCTGAACAAGTCTCTCATATTTCAAACTTGTAAGTAACAGCCAGGCAAGGCATGTTAGGTTTATCTTTGTTTTCTCAACTTGTAAATGTTCCTTTTGCTAGAGGGTTTACCTCTGTTTGCCGTAACTTTGAACCTAAGGCTAGAGGGGGTTCCTCTGGGCTATTTGAATCTGATTACCCTGTAAAATTATTTTCCATCCTGATTTTACAGAAATGATTTTTACCTTTCTTTCTTTAATTAAAATCTTTCTTTTTAAGAACCTGATTGATTTTTCCTTGTTTTAAGATCCAAGGGGGTTGGATCTGGACTCACCAGGAATTGGTGGGGGAAAGAAGGGGAAATGGTTAATTTCTTCTTGTTTTAAGATCCAAGGGTTTGGATCAGTGTTCACCAGGAAATTGATGGAGAAGTCTCTCAAGGCTACCCAGGGAAGGGTTATAGTACTTGGGAGGAAGATATTCTGGGGGAGAGGTAGACAGAGTTTCCCAAATAACTCATAAATAATTTGGGTGGTGGCAGCAAAACCAGATCTAAGCTAATAGTTAAGCTTAGAGGTTCTCATGCAAGTCCCCACATCTGTACCCTAGAGTTCAGAGTGGGGAAGGAACCTTAACACAGGCATACCAGCAGTCCCAAATGTTGCTAAATGGGCTCCCCGGCTGCACCTAGAAGTTCAATTAAAGGAGTGTTAAGTTTTTAGGCTTCTCCTCAAAAAAAGACAGGTAAATGCAGGTATAGTGGGAGGGAGGGTATTTAATTAGGCTAAACACTTTTATACATGTGGATGTGTCAGATATTGGATGAAACAAATGCAAATTACAACTCTTTGTAGGGATTTTCACATTTGCTTACTCAAGTCCAGTGCTACAAAGGTAAACGCATTGTGTGATATCACCTGAGACTGTAACGATATTGTACATTTTAAGGAGGGGGAAATGGAGGCAGGTATGTAATTACCCAGGGTTACATAGTAAACCAGTTAAACAGCTGGGATTAGAATTCAGGAACTCCTCACCCCTAATATCAGGATGCCTGTATTTATTTCCTCACTTCTAACCTGCAGAAGCAGCAGAGTATTCGGATCCTATAGTTCTGTGGTTACTAAGAAAAAAGTGATCTGAAAATAGGTTTATATCATAACTTACCTTTTTGTGCATGTGCCACATCTTCATGCCTCCAATGTCACATTTGTTAAAAGGCAGGCTTATTATTTTCTATGGTGTGGTCATGAAGTGGCATGACATGCAGCACGTATATCATAGGCCTGCAGGGCTGTACGTATGCCCTTTAAAAGGATGAATACTGCAAAAATATTTTCCCGTTATTCATTGTTTAATTTAACCAATCATCCAGAGTAAAATGGAATTTATTCTACAACTAAAGGGGTGAATGTTTTGAATCATTCATAAAATATTTAAAGCTGAAGCAAGAAAATACTCATTACAATGAAAAAAAGTGGAAACTGTATTCTAAATTTCCCAATGCATTTTTCAAGAAACAATGAAAATACTTTCACCCAAACTTTGGTTTACTTTATTGTACTCGTTGAAAAATTACTACTATCACTACTGTAGCAGAGATTCTATTATACACAATGGCCCTAATCCTCATCAACCGGAACTCCCATTAAATCTCACAGAGGTCCTCGCTGGCTTATCCCTCAGGCCAGTCTTTTATTTATTAATACACTGGTCTGTTGAAGTCTTTTGGAAGATTTATACCTTGGAGGTCTAGCAACAATAATTCACTACCACCTGAGGTATTACTGAGCTATGGGAATAAATATGTAATGAAATTGTCAGGATAGTTTTTTAATTACCTTACCATACACAGTCAAGTTTAAAATCTTTGGCTTCAAATACATGTCTTTTTTTCCTGTTCAACAAAATAGCAAACGAAGAGAAAGAGAGGTAACAATTCAATTTCTCATCTACTTTTGTCAGTGTCTCAGCCAATGTTTCCTCTCCTTACTCACATGAGTAGTCCAACTGATTTCAGTGGGTTACTTGGGAGTATAGGGTTTGATGTTTTATCAATCCTTGTCACTATACGCACCAGCTAGATGTTTTTCCATGGTCAGCAGTTCTTTTGCAGCTAAGGAATCTTTCAGGAGTTTCTGGCTTGGGGACCCTCCGTTTCTGGCGCACATGACATCCAGGTCCCAAACAGGTTGATGCTAAATGCAGGTAAAAAGAAAGGGGAATACTAGAATCTTTAAATGTATTTTTACATTTATATCTAAAGTAAAAGAAAGTTGGAATATGTTCTCCTAATTTAGGTAATTAAATGGCGCTTTAAAGTTTAAAGTGCAATTAATAAAAATGTTAGCTTTATATAAAAATATTCATTGTGAAACTCTATTTAATTTAAGGTACAGATGGGTAAGAGATGGATTAGATTCAAAATATCTAGTAGTTTTAAGCAAAGATATACCTGCATAGAAACTGGTGCTCAAATTGAGGCAGCATATCAGGCCAAATTTTTCAATGATTTACACTCTGTGTAGTCCCACTGACTTTAGTGGCATTGCACTCACTTTAAATCAAAATAAAATGTGGCCCAATATTCCTGCAAAGCAGCACTTCTGGGAATATCTCTGTATTTCCTAACCAACATTTCCAATACTGTTGTATCACTGCAAGAAGTCTTCCTTTCAGGAAAGATAACTAAATCATGGCAGCATTATAAGCAGTTTGGAAGGTATCCTGGCAAGCAAAATATCCACCCAGTCATTCGACTATTGAACACTGTGATATTCAGAGTTACCTACAGGTTTTTGGAACTGTTCAACGTGCTTTTAAAAGATGTCTTCAAAAACATAAAACTATGGAGCTAAACTTGATAAGTTTGTATCTGTTTGTTTGAGATAAACTAAAATATATGACCAGATGTTCAGGACTTAGTCATAAAAACAATGGGCAAAAAGATCAATTAAAACATATCAGAACATAGAGTTTACTTTATTACATTGCCAAAATATTTCATCCAAAGACCTAGGTTTTTTTTAAACAGTAAAAATTAGTTATATGTACTGTAGTCACCTTTGCTATTTTTCCAAGAAATAAATATATTCTTCAAAATACAGTTATACAGAATATTTTATATTTCAGATATATTCAAAACAATCAACACCATCTTTTAAGTATCCAACTCCCGTGAAGCATAAATTCTTTGCTAGATTTGACCATACAACTTTAGAATGCTATGTTGATAAAGAAATATCTAAAATGTAAAGGTCCAGATTTGCATAGGAAAGAGAAACTGGCCTTATATTAAATCATATCAATCAACACTATCAAAGCTGTTCAAGATTTTAATTGGCATATTTATTTAGTGATGTGATTTTCGGAATGATGGTACCATTTTCAGTTTGCAAATTTGCTTCTATAGCACTCCCATTTTAATTAAAATTATTCCTATTTGGTCCCAGGTATTAAAGTAGAATATCTGGAGAAGACCATAAAGTATACACATTTAGATCTGATCCTGCTAATTTCAGACAGATGAATAGCCCCCATTGGTCCTGATCCTGAGAGGTTTTGAGCATCTGCAACTTCAGTGACAGCTGTGAGTTCTTAGCATCAGACACAATGAACTCATTAGGACTATTCACATGCATGGAATTACTCACATGAATAAGTGTTTGAAGGATCAAGACCATAGTTATTTAGTGGCAGATTCCAATATTTTTACTTATGTTGAATAACACCTTATTTTATGAGCAGTTCAATTAAAAGCAACAGGGCTACCCAGGGCATTAGGAGCTAGTCCGTGTGTTCATTGTGGGGAAAGGAATCAGAATGTGGCCCTATGTTATAGTTTTTATATTGATTATTTAGATATATTTTTCCTTATATAAATGTCCATGTATATGTTTGTGTATGTTTATGTATGTACTCAAAGACACACACACACACACAGTATATGTTTTTGTAACTATGGAGATGTCATACAATTATGCACACAGACTCCTACATGAAGACATACACCGTTTATGTGAGTACATATATAAATGACATAAATATGCATGACTTAAAATATATACACCCATATATTTACATGCATTCAGTATATACCCATACACATTTTCATTTATCCAAATTCTTCCGTCAACATATGCCTTCAACTGCCAGTGAAGTCAATGAAATAACTGAGGGTAGAATCTATCCCACAGTTTGTGATCAGTTTATTAAATGCTTTTGCAACCCACACACCTTCTGGGTATGGTGTTCTGCCCCATCTAGTGGCACCGCGACCACTTAGAGTTAAATGAGTATGCTCTATAGCTGTAGCTAACAGGCAGTTGGCTTTTAGCTCATGTGGTAGAGGCTCATGAACTAAACTTCAAAGGACCCAGGTACAATCCTGCCCGCCGACGACCAGGGTCTGTCAGTATTACACTTTGTCATGTTTTGATGAAAAGATCAAGAGTACATGCAGCACCACAAATATCAGTAACTACAAGTCAGGCCATAATGTGCCAAAGGCCAAAATACTGCATCATTACTTACTGAATACATGTGGTACTATATATTTGAAATTTAGTGACAAACATTGTAAATGACCATAAACATATAAATACATTCATTTGATAATGATATGAATGAGAATGAAAACCAGCACAAACAAGCCAAAGGTTATTATGATAATAAAATGTTGTGACTCTTGTGATCATTCTCTGATTCTGTGCATTTCAGGGACATACCAAAGTAGGTTTCAATCATTTAGGAGGCAGAGCAGGGATACCAATTTTTCATACATGGCTTTGGATGAAAATGAATTACGTTTTGAGGACCACATTCACTTCGGAGTTTGCATTAGTGTAAACCCTGCTAAGGGTCCCTAGTGTTCCCATCACACAGCTGTGCCAGTTCCATATGCTGAGGAGCCAGGATAGCCTGAAAAGTGGATGGTGATACCTAGAAAAGGGGGCATGACCATGGTGGCTGGGAAGTATGCGGATTCATGGCTCTAGCATGATTTAAAACTGCTCCTCCCAAAGCCTTAGGGCAGATAGCAGCAGTAACACTATGTAAGTTAAGATAAACCCTCAGGGTTGCCAGGCACTTTTGCTGGTACAGCAAGGTGTAATTTACACCTTCCTGTGCCACTTTACAGAACTTAGTCTTATTGTCTTTTGGCCAGGTATAGTATAAGCAGACCAATACAAACTTGCAAGCATAGTGTAACTTTACTCTGAAGCATAACAATAGTGGAGCCAACTAGTGCTATAATATAGCCTCTTGATCTCCTTAAAAACACACTCCAGATTATTTCTATGCAAACATTACAACTTCAGTTAATTCAAATTTTAATCAGCTGTGACAATGGTAGATCCTATCCCGCTTATTCCTTTCAACCTGTAGGTTGGGTCAGTGTTGGATATAAATATGGATGCTTTTAGTTTATTTAATATCTTCTTTGCCATTATGGTTCCAAACTATGCCTTATGTTTAATGTTTCATTACATTTTACAAATGGATGTTTACATTAACAAGGAGTTTTACACCTCAATACAAGGAAATTACTGAAAAAACATCCTTGTCATTTTTTCTTATGGAAATCACATTGGGCCCCATTCACCAACTTTGAACCAAGGCATGGTGAGGTAATATAGCATCATAAAAATGTTAAATCAATATTGTCAAGAGATGTGCCAACTTTTAAGGTCAGCCATATGTCAGTATTTTGCTAAGGTTTTTTCCACATCTTCATTATGTCTTCACATACAATATATTTATTTTTGTATTCTTTACTTAGATCACTTAGCCAACAAATACAAAGGAAGAGGCCAAAATGTAATCAGGGCCTTAACTAGTTCATTGCATTTTTGAAGAATATTGTAACTTAGTGGGGCTGGAGTGGGTTAGGGGAAATTGGCTATAGTTATAAATTGCTCATGTTAGCAAGAGTTTCTTTTAGATGTCATAGTTCATGCTTCAGACTTTAGCACCACATTAGCTTGGTGCCAAAAGTCATTGATGATATTCCTGTTGGAAGAAATATGATACACATTAAGGTTCTGATCCTGCAATTGAATGTACTGTCATGGACCCTCACACAGATGTGAAGTCCCACAGACATCTATGGAGTTCTGCTCAGGTGAAATGATCAGATGCCAGAATCAAGGCCTAAGAATTCTCAACCTCTAATATAAACTGCTTTACCAGAACAATGTAGGACACTCCAAGAGGAGAAGTTGGCTTCCAGCAGAAAGCATTCCTTCATCTTTTAAGAATCCCTTTTATCAGAGATATAGAGCAGTTTAACCTGTGATTTTCAGGGAGAAAATTTTTCATTCTAGACCACAGCATTCTTTCTGAATTCATAGAATAAGAAGAGATTTTAAGATGTGGAGGTAGCCTGCCTTAGATTGCCAGCTTCCCTGCAGTCAAGAACAATTGGCTCCAAGAGCAGCTTGCAATGAGTAATTTTTGAATGAGGATAAGAGCATAGAAGACAAATAAAAGAAAGAAAATTTCAAGTGGAACTGTCTGGTTCCAATAAAACCAAGTTATTTAAATGGAAAATGCAAAAATATTAGAATTTGCCTAGGATTGCATTCTTTGTTTAGTAATTAGTTCCTGACAAGTTGGAAATATAAATAATTTTTGATTAAACTTTATGTTATGCATATTTTTGTCCATTAAGTGAAAGTTTTATTAGAAGCTTCAGGAAATAATACCACAACAAAGAAAAACACTCATAAGCTTTCTCATATGCAATTCACTAATACATATAAAAGTAAACTTAAATAGAAACATTTGTCACAGATGCCTCCAAATACAGTCAAATAATTCCATTTTTCAACAAATTATCTGTGAATGTACACTTGTGATTAATCCTGACCAGGAAGGTGAGAAGGATGGTTGTTATTCAAGCAGCTAATCTTTCTGCACAATATTGTGTAAAGGTTTTTCACACAACATTCATTTTTCTATTAGAGTTCACCAACTGTTTAATCTTTCAGTTTCCACAATCTGCTCAGGCACACAGGGTGAGCTAGTCAACTCGGTTCTTACGGTAATTTAAAAATAATAATCCTCTTCAAAGCTTTGTTGCATATTGGCAATCACCTCTAATCTCTATCTTCAACATTAGGGCCCGTTCTACTTGAAATGCCATGTAATTGAAATTACAAGCTTTCTGCTCCGCGTGGCAGCCTGCTAGCACATTGTATACCAAACGTACAATAAAAAATAAAAAAACTGTTGAGCTAGTCCTTTCGACATTGAGGTTTGAGCTAAATTATTGAGCTTTCCTATTTACAGAAATATAATACATGGGCAGCAAGGAACTACCCGTGCTTCAGCATGTGAAATGTAAGCAGAAGATTGATTTCATGATGATTCAGGCTGTCTTTTAATCATTGTTATTTTGGGGTGGAAATCTTGGATTTGTGTTGCCAAAAATATTAAAGTCTTAAAACTATGATCATAACTGGCAAAGGAGTAGCCCTTCCTACATTTAAAATTAAATTAAAAAAGAGAAAATGTTTGGAAACTTTAATTTAAAAAAAATCTTGAGGCTTTTTTAATTAAGATTATTTGGGATCAGAGATGCTCCCACCTTTCCCATTATACGGCTAATCCTGCAAAGTGCTGAATGTCTCCTCAGAGATGCTAAGCACCTTCACAGCCTCCACCGACTTCAGTAGGACCTCATGGAGCTAAAGGATTGGGCCTTTAGTTCGCTTCTAGAACTGGGCATGCCTTGGAAATCTAGTAGTAGGATAACATGAAATGATATTTCTCCTAATGCCATTCACCTGGATCAAAATATAGCAGTGATGTTCAGATTAAGGATCTTTAATGTGTCTCCTGCAGCTCTTTGCTATTTATGATATTAAAACACTTGATATTAAAACTTATGATATTAAAACAGTGAGTGATTTAACTATTAAACAAGCTAAGTTATTAACCAATCAGGATGCTTTTACTATGTTATTAACCAATTGTAGTTGATAAAATAATAACACCTGTGTCATAACTATAAAGGGAAGGGTAATAGCTGTCCTGTGTACAGTACTATAAAAATCCCTCCTGGCCAGAGACTCCAAAATCCTTTTCCCTGTAAAGGGTTAAGAAGCTCAGGTAACCTGGCTGGCATCTGACCTAAAGGACCAATAAAGGGACAAGATACTTTCAAATCTTGGGGGGGGGGGGAAGGCTGTTGTTTGTGTTCGTTCTCGGGACTGAGAGGGACCAGACATCAATCCAGGTTCTCCACATCTTTCTAAACAAGTCTCTCCTATTTCAAACTTGTAAGTAAATAGCCAGGCAAGGCGTGTTAGTTTTCCTTTGTTTTCTCAACTTGTAAATGTACCTTTTACTAGAGTGTTTATCTTTGTTTGCTGTACTTTGAACCTGAGACTAGAGGGGAGTCCTCTGAGCTCTTTAAGTTTGATTACCCTGTAAGGTTAATTTCCATACTGATTTTACAGAGATGATTTTTACCTTTTTCTTTCATTAAAAACCTTCTTTTTAAGAACCTGATTGATTTTTCCTTGTTTTAGATCCAAAGGAGTTTTGGATCTTGATTCACCAGGAGTTGGTGGGAGGAAGGAGGGGGGATGGTTAATTTCTCCCTGTTGTAGATCCCAGGGGGGTTGGAACTGATTCACCAGGAGTTGGTGGGAGGAAGGAGGGGAATGGTTAATTTCCCCTTGTTTTAAAATCCAAGGGGTTTGGATTTGTTTTCACCAGGGATTTGGTGAAGGTTTTTCAAGGTTTCCCAGGAAGGGAATTCCTTGAAATGGTGGCAGCCGAACCAGAGCTAAGCTGGTAGTTAAGCTTAGAAGTTTTCATGCAGGCCCCTACATTTGTACCCTAAAGTTCAAAGTGGGGATCCAGCCCTGACAACCTGGACAGTCATTTTGCTGTGAGAATAATTATATATAATAATTATATAATTATATATATATAAAATAATTATTCTCACAGCAAAATGACTGGCCAGGTATTATTGTTTTATTTTATATATATGTATATGTATGTACGTATAGTGCTTTTACCCACCTTGCTTTGAAACAGGAGTAGATGAAAGCCATGTAGGGAAATTTAAGTCTGTGGCAGCAAAGTCCACATGGACAGTTAGTGCGCACAGGCCAATACAAGACAGATTTACACTCTAGCTTGCCGTCAGTTAAGTGTTCTTATAGACAAGCCCTCAGTCAGACATGCTCCCATCCTGCATTATGGAGAGACAGTAGTCTCTTCATAGTTAAGGTTGTAACCAGCTTTACATTATAATACCCGATTATGACACCTCAATAATTTCTGCAAAACTAATCCTGAAGTGTCTTAAATTTCAGGTGAAGCAGTTATGGTGATTTTGAGATATGTATGGTACTGATAAAGAGAAAGGAACATGGAGGACAGGTGATTTTGAAAATATGCATTGGAGTAATGCACAGTCTTAACAGTGTGCATGGCTGATTACATTCTTTACAACGCATGCATGGTTGCAGTTTAAGATTTGCAGAGCAGTTGAAAGTGAGGGTAAACTGAGAGGCATGGACCCTTAAGCCTCTAAAATCAGCAGATTATTTAATGGCAAGCAGCCAGGACACACAGACATAAGCTTCTCAAGGTATTATTATTGAGGGGCCCATACCCTACAGAGTCCTTTAGCTCCTCAGGGAATTTTCAACAGAAAAAGTCAGGACACTGCCAAGCTTCTAAGCTCCACAGGGCACTTTCAGCAAGGGCTTATATTCAGCCTGCCGGCTACTTGAGCTCCACATGGCTCCAGTCAGGGCAGCACATGAGTTGCAGAATTGAATTCCCAGTCTCTAAAATAATTGGCAAAAGAAAAGGAAATTCAAGCATTGAGCACCCAAATGCTGGCAGGCAGGCAAAAACATGAACATCCTACTTAGCTGGTATTATTGGAGACCAATGGTATGGGAGGAAAAGGCCTGGTCAGCGCAAAAGCAGCCGTGTTACACACACAGCTCTGCTACTCGCATGCTGACCCTTGCAAAAGAGTGTAGACATTATACTAAGTAGCCTAACAGTTTACTTCAGTTCAGGGAGACAATGTTGGTCAAAGAATGGGACATGGAGACAGCAGGAAAGACAAACGGGGAGTGAACAGGGTAAGGACAAGGAAGGTCCACACCAAGGAGGCCTCTGTGTTGCTTGGAGCATGGGAGCTGGGATGGAGACGCCTGTGGCACCATCAAGTCAATGCCAGAAAGGGCCCTTTCAGACAGGTGACTCCATGTACAAAACCTGCAGCCTAGCCCAGTGGCCATGGCTGTTGGTGGGAGGAAAGTGGATTCATCGCTTTCATTTCCAGCTAGTTCTTTATATTCCCAGAGCCCAGAATGCTTGTTTAGTACTGCACCTGCATTTCCACACAGGACTATTTCATAGAATCATAGACTTTAAGGTCAGAAGGGACCATTATGATAATCTAGTCTGACCTCCTGCACAACGCAGGCCACAGAATCTCACCCACCCACTCCTGTATCAAACCCCTAACCTATGTCTGAGCTATTGAAGTCCTCAAAGTGTCGTTTAAAGACTTCAAGGTGCAGAGAATTCTCCATCAAGTGACCCGTGCCCCACGCTGCAGAGGAAGGCGAAAAACCCCCAGGGCCTCTGCCAATCTGCCCTGGAAGAAAATTCCTTCCCGACCCCAAATATGGTGATCAGCTAAACCCTGAGCATGTGGGCAAGACTCACCAGCTAGACACCCAGGAAAGAATTCTCTGTAGTAACTCAGATTCCACTCCATCTAACATCCCATCACAGGCCATTGGGCATATTTACCGCTAATAGTCAAAGATCAATTAATTGCCAAAATTAGGCAATCCCATCCATCATACCATCCCCTCCATAAACTTATCAAGCTTAGTCTTGAAGCCAGATATGTCTTTTGCCCCCCACTGCTCCCCTTGGAAGGCTGTTCCAGAACTTCACTCCTCTGCTGGTTAGAAACCTTCGTCTAATTTCAAGACTAAACTTCCTGATGGCCAGTTTATATCCATTTGTTCTTGTGTCCACATTGGTACTGAGCTTAAATAATTCCTCTCCCTCCCTGGTATTTATCCCTCTGATATATTTATAGAGAGCAACCATATCTCCCCTCAGCCTTCTTTTGGTTAGGCTAAACAAGCCAAGCTCTTTGAGTCTCCTTTCATAAGACAGGTTTTCCTTTCCTCGGATCATCCTAGTAGCCCTTCTCTGTACTTGTTCCAGTTTGAATTCATCCTTCTTAAACATGAGAGACCAGAACTGCACACAGTATTCCAGGTGAGGTCTCACCAGTACCTTGTATAATGGTACTAACACGTCCTTATTCCAAGGTCCTTCTCCTCCTCTGTTACTTCCAACTGATGCGTCCCCAGCTTATAACAAAAATCCTTAACCTCCACTCTATTCTCAGTGTTTAGCGGTCCTACTTCTTCTTTTTTTGTTTTCTTCTTATTTATTTGGCTATAGAATCTTTTACTATTGGTTTTAATTCCCTTTGCAAGGTCCAACTCTACATGGCTTTTGGCCTCTCTCACTATATCCCTATATGTTCTGACTTCAATAAGGTAGCTTTCCTTGCTGATCACTCCCATCTTCCACCCAATTGTAGGCTTTCTGCTTTTTCTTAATCACCTCTTCGAGATGCTTGCTCATCCAGCTTGGTCTACAATTCCTGCCAATGAATTTTTTCCCCTTTCTTGGGATGCAGGCTTCTGATTGTTTCTGCAACTTTGACTTGAAGTAATTCCAGGCCTCCTCCAACTTTAGATCCACAAGTTCTTCAGTCCAATCCACTTCCCTAACTAATTTTCTTAATTGTTTAAAGTTAGCCCTTTTGAAATAAAAAAACGTAGTCACAGATCTATTTTTGTTTATCTTTCCATTTAGTTTGAACTGAATTAGCTCATGATCGCTCAAACCAAGGTTGTCCCCTACAACCATTTCTTCTATGAGGTCCTCACTACTCACCAAAACCAAATCTAAAATGGCATCCCCTCTCATTGGTTCAGCAACTACTTGGTGAAGGAATCCATCAGCTATTGCATCCAGGAAAATCTGAGCCCTATTATTATTACTAGCACTTGTCCTCCAGTCTATATCTGGGAAGTTAAAGTCTCCCATGATCACACAATTCCCATTAGTATCTACTTAACTAAAAACATTAACGAGATCTCTATCCATATCCAAATCAGATCTCGGTGGTCCATAGCATACCCCGAGCACTATCCCAGGGGAGGCTCTAGTAGCTTTCTTCCCCAGTGTGATTTTTGCCCAGACAGACTCTGTCTTATCCATTCCATCACTTCTTATTTCTTTACAGTCTACCTCATCACTGATATACAATGCTACTCCACCATCTTTGCCTTTATTTCTGTCTTTTCTAAATAGCACATACCCTTCAATACCTGTACCCCAGTCATGACTACTATTCCACCATGTTTCTGTTATCCCTATAATATCTGGTTTCACTTCCTGCACCAGTAACTCTAGTTCCTCCATTTTGTTTCCTAGGCTCCTCGCATTGGTGTACAAACATCTTAATTTTTGCCAATGTTTGGCAAATGCGTAAGTGAGAAATAGGCAAATGTTTAAGTTTTAATCATGGTGTTTCCCATATAACTCATTGAATGGCGAAGGCAGAGATGTGAAAGAGGCAGATGTTCCAGAGTCTGGTTTCTCTTTGCTTTCTCTGCTTTGAGCAGAACAAGAGTCAGCACATGGAGTAAGCAACTTAATTAAATTCAGTGTCACTGCCAAGAAATGGTATCCATATTCAGCAAAACGTGACTATAACAAGAGACACCATTGTTAGAAAAATCTGTCCATTTCACTCTCTGGCCACAGAGCTTAGGTCAAAGTGTTCAACTGAAGGATGAACTTTAGAGACTTTAAATATGTCTTTTCTCTGACCTTTTGTAATATGACATGACAATTTTGAAGCAAACATCTGAAAAAATACAAAATCATAGCACTATTCCATTAAGGAAGATGAAACTGCCCCATTGCTTATTTTTTTAAGCAAGAAAATTCACAGAGGAGTTTGAACAGGTCCAGTTTGGGCACAACGCTTTTATGAAGGAAAAACAAAAAAGAGTTTGTCCAGGTTTTAAGAAAATAAAAGTAAAGCATTTGAAAGCTTTTGGAGACCGGTGGAACTTCCAATCTTACCAATCAGGCAATATCTCATACACATTCTCCTAGAGACACTCTCCAAAACCCAATGCCCTTAGAATCCTATCCTGCAAACACCCACATGAGTATGTATAGAATCAGAGCCATTCTATATAAAAACTTCACATCAAATGGTTGACTGTGTACTAGCTATATTATTATTAATGGATCATTTTTGTTTTGTACCTTGACTGTGTCTTACAGTATCTAACAGAAATGAAGTGATACTATAATAGCTGATGGACGTATTAGCTATGTAATTGTTTTGTGTAATAATATTAATTAGATTTGACACAGAGATTGAAATGTTAAAGCCAAAATTCAGATTCGAGTGCTTAAAGTTTGTCAGTTAAATCCATGTTTAGTCACCTACAAAAGTGAATTAATTTTCAGAGGTGTGAAGCATTTGGAGCCCTTGTTGGTTTCAGCAGGTACTCAGGTTTGTAAAAGTTGGTCTTAGTGCACTGATGGTGCTACATAAATAATAGTCCATTCAGTTCACAAAGGTACAGGGATGTGCCACTGCTATTAGCAGAGCAGGATCAGGACCTAAGAATAGTTCTTATTTTAGGCCCCAATCCAGCTCGATGCTGACCCAATCCAGCAAAGGGTTTAAGCATTATGTTAAAGTACTGAACATTGAGCACATGAGTAGTTGGGACTATTAACATGCCTAAAATTAGGTTCATGTTTAAGTGTTTTTGGGAACTGAGCCTCATGAGAAAATAGTGGAAAAGAATAGCAAAGTATTTGCAATCAAATTAAGTTATATAGCATTGGAAATACCATATATACTTGTTCATAAGCCGAATTTTTTTAGTAAAAAAGGGAAGCACCGGAGACGGGGGTCAGCTTATGAATGGGTATAGAGAGGGAGAGGTGGGACACAGCCCCGAGGCAGCACAGCCACCAGTTGCTGCCCGGCCTGTCAGGGTAAGCAGCTGGTGTGCCAGGACACTTTGTTTACTTAGATTTACCTCCGTGGCTGCAGAAGGTAAACAAACTATCTCGGACCACCAGTGGCTTATCCTAATGGCCCAGGAGCCAAAGTTTGCTGACCCCCTGAATTATAGGGTCGGCTTATGAACGGGTTATAAAAATTTTCCATTTTTACTTATCCATCTGGGGGGGGGGTTGGCTTATAAATGAACCGGCTTATGATAGAGTATATATGGTAGTCATATTTAATGCACATTGAAGTGTTAAACTTTTATTTTTTCCTAGTACAATCAAGCCTCAAATAGTTCCACAAACGTAATTACCATTAAGGATTTTTTATACATACCATAACAAAATCTACTGTGTGTGTGTGTGTGTGTGTGTGTGTGTGTGTGTTTTCAATAAACTAAAAGAGCAAATGGGAGAAAAAAATATTTAAAGCAATAAACCTCTATAAAACAATTTATTGGGTATTTGTTTTCACAGTAAGAAATACATGGCAAAAAACTGCCTTTTGCAGTTGGATGACTTTCTTTTCATTTGTTACACTTGAATTGGGTTAATTCACAAGCATTTTTTTGAAAAGAAAAAATGTTTTTATGTCAGCATGCAAGATAGAGTTGAGTGAGTACAAAGAGTTGCAACAAAAACAAAAATAATCACAAGCCCTGCTTGTTCCAGGTTCTGAAACAAAAAGTAATTACCATATTATATGGTGTTAACTGTCCAGTTCATGTGCCCCATTTTATATCAGTACATGTCATCTGAGATTTTATTTTTTAATTTCTAGATTAAAAAAAAGTCAGTGAGCTAGAATTAAAGTTTGCCAGGTGAAGTATTTTTGCAGAATTTTGTTATCTTGAGTAAAAAAAAAAAAAAAAAAACCTGTCTCACTGCAAAATTACATAAGCAAAAGCCAAGCATTTCACCTTGGTATCTTTCTTATATGAAATGTATATACAAGCTGTGTTAGAAAGAGGTCAGGAATGAGAATTTCCAGCTGAGGTCATAAACTGGGAAAGATCACTAGGCATATTTTAAATAAATTCAATTTTAGTTTAGATACAACAGCAGAAAACTGGAATTGTGAGAAGATCACGTTATTGCTTAAAATACATCAATTTACTTGTCACTAGTATTTATTATTTGCTTAGCACCAGTGTGTTTAATGTTGTACAGTAGATAAAATAAAGTCCATCTGTCCCCCAAAAGTTTATAGTCCCACAAACAGTTATTATTGGGAATAGTACTTACTACTGTGAGCAGCCCTACTGAAGTCACACTAGTCTTATATTGACTATACTCAGGTCCTATCACCAGAAGTGAATGTTAGCAAGACTGAGCCCCAACAGATAGACAAAATATGGGATGCACTGGGAAATTCAGAGATTGGGATAACTTAGTAACTTTCTTGTTTGTTTTCTGGTGATTGGATATTAGGTAAAATTCTACAGCAAAGAGAAGGAGAGAGACCAGTAATCTTTAGATATCTCACTTTACAATATGCCCTTTCCAGTTTTGACATACAGCAGTCTTGACAGACTAAACAGAGTACTTCATGTTTGACTCTTAGAAAATTCAGTAGGGATGAAAACCTAAAACATTAATAATAATAGTTTATTACTAGCTTGTTAGAAAGTTAGTCATGTTCTTTATTGTAAAACAGAAATGTAAATGTATAATTTATCCTATCTCTTTAAGGGTCCAACAAAAACATAATGAGGTAGTTTTTCAGATGGTGTAAATTGTATTCAATGGAGCTATGACAATTTATACCAGCTGAGACCTACCCCAAGATTTTCAAAGTATTTGGGCATTGCTTTAGGCAAGTCCAAAGCAAAAGGCTGAAGTGTGGGTTCCAAGTTGTGGATATTGAAAAGAACTCCTTTAGCTCTCCTCTCAGTTCCCACTCTTTGCCTAAAGACCCTTCTTTTCTAATGTTGGTTGATTTGTCCCACAACAGGTCATTCTTATTAGGGGAGGAGGAATTAAAACAAACTTGTCAAATACAAATAAGGCTACAGAGAAATTTCTGCTAAAGACCAGTTTAAATGCCAAAAGAGTCATATTACTGCATTTGAAGACATTCTTAGCATTAAATTCGGCAAGAGTGGAACTGGATTAGCAGATTTAGCCACTCTTGTGTGTGTGGATATCCAACTGTGTGACTATAATGGAAAAAATGGTTCAATTTCTGGGAAGTCTTTGATTAACATAGTTATTGTTCTCTGCCCTCCTCAGCTTTTACATTATATGTATAAGTGTTTTGGGGCTATTTATGTGGAAATAAATCAGTGTGTATATTCTGAATAGATGATTTTGAAGTTACTGTATATTTTTTATCCTCACTTATTAATCTATCTTAGGTACATGGTAGGGTGGGCAGATGCCGGTTTTTCGACCAGAAAGTCCGGTTGAAGAGGGGACCTCACAGTGTCCAGTCAGATCTACTGACCGGACACTCAAAGTCCGGTTACTGAGGGTGGTGGAGGTGGCAAGGCGCTGGGTCATCACACGCCAGCCTCTACTCAGCCTGGGTCACCTCCTACCTGTGTCAGGTGGCTGCAGCTTCCAGCCCTGGCTCCGCAGGCAAGATCCTCCTGACCCGGGTAGGGGGGTGAGGGATAGGAGAGGAAAAGTAGTGAGAGATGGGGAGAGGGGAGAAGAGGAGTGGACAGGGTGGGGCCTCAGAGGAAAAGGCAGGGCCTCAGGGAAGGGGTGGGGGAGGGACAGGGCTTTGGGCAGGAGAGGGGTGGTGCCTTGGGGAAAAGAGGCAGGGCAGGGGAGGTTCCGGCACTCCTGCTGGAGTGTCTGGTTTTTAAATACTACCAAGCTGGCAACCCTATACTATGGTAAAGGGGATCCTATAAGTATCTAAGTGCCTTACATTATTTAATGTACATATTTGTCCTCAACACACCTGGTAAGCATTATCACCATATTGTTCCAATAAAGAACTGTCACAGTGAGTAACTTACCAAAAGGAAGTCTTTGGGGAAGTGTGGTGGAGTGGTGCCCCACCCCCTGAGAAGAAGGGCTGAACCAGGCCCCAGAGGCTGCGCAGACCAGCAGCCAATCAGCCAAGGCCTGGGAAGAGCCAATCAAGGCAGGGAAAGAGGCAGCCAATCAGGGCCAGGCTGGGTCCTATATAAAGGCTGCCTAGTAGAGGCGAAGTCAGTCAATCCCTGACTAGTGAGGAAGAAGGACTAGCTCCTGAGCTAAGGAACAGGACCTTGGAGAGAGCAGTGCTAGGCAGGATTGGGGAAGAGGAGCGGGGCTCCAGCCTGGATACCTGCCAGGCTGCGGCCCTTGCTAGAAGGGGTCGAGAAGGTGCATAGGGCCAAAGGAGAAGTGGCCCACGGAAGCTAAGCGGGCAAGAGCAGAGAGGAGGACGACAGAGGTAAGCCGCCACTAGAGGATCCCTGGGTCGGGACCCAGAGTAGCAGGTGGGCCTGGGTCCCCCCCCTTCCACCCTGACATTGCCCCTGGCCACCGAGGAGAGGGGCCGAGACAGACCGCGACCCACCCCTAAGACTAGGGCCTAGACTCTAGGGTTGTGGCTGGCCACCGAGGCAGGGGCAAACAGAAAGACTGTTGTTAACAATGCCCCCCCGGAATGGGGTGAGACCAGAGTAGTGGGCACTGCCGGAGGGCAGTGTCCTGAAGCGGATGAAGATTGTCCTGAAGAGGACACTGCTGAGCAGGGAGCAACGCGGGTCCCAGGACAGCAGAACGGAGATAACGGGCGAGCTACCACGTGTCTAGGGTGCTCCGCAGCAGTCAAGAGCTAATTCCTGGAGCGACCAGCAGGGGGCACCAGCCTCTTCCCTCCTTCATTAAATTAAATTTAAAAAAATGCTGACCATGGACGCCTCTCCTCCTCAGCGCCTGCTATAATTTTTGCCAAGGTGGAAAAATTAAAAGTGATAGTCATGGTTTTCGATTCAATACGAAAAAAAAGAAAGTGAATGTATTACAGTGCTTGCTGTTAGCTCTATGTGAAGAAGAGCATAACCGGGGACATTAACAGGAGCCTCAAGCCAACCCACAAAATTCTCCTATTCCTTTGGCAATACATCTCTGTTCCTATCTATCTTACAGAGGTGGTGTCAGGCTTAAAATCAGTTCAAGTCTGTGAATTGCTCTGACATCATTGGATGTAAGGCACTGTAAAAGCTAAATATTATTTAGTGTTATTAGTATTTAAGGGGTTGTATGATCATAGACTACAGATATGTTAATTCTTAGCAATAGGGCCCTTCTTTCCTTAGCTCAAACAACAACTGGATTGGCTTACGTTTCATTTGGAGAAAGGGATTCATTAAACCTTATCTGCATTTAAGGGAGATAACAAAATAGAATTCCTGTATCTGAGCAGCACTTACTACTAAATTAAGCTTCATGCTAGTATATCATGAAGTAAATTTCTAAACTTCACTAGTAGGAGGCAGTTGTTTACTTTTTAGTTTAGTTTCTGTTTTGTTTGCTTGAGAAATAGTAATTTACTTGGGCATATACTCTACTCTCAGTCTTTACACATGGCCACTTTGGACTTCAAATAGTTTTTGCTCTAACTATATTTTCTACAACCTTTATAACATTCTACTGCATTTCAAAATAAGAACTTTGTTTCAAATTTTATCAGAGTTAACATTTAATCATTTAAAAAAAAATTAATCAGATACTTTAAACAAGTACCTCTTTCACTTTTCTATTGGTTTCCTAGCACCCAATATCAAATAGCCTAAATTGTCCGAGAGATGTTAAATGCAAATTTCATAACTAAATTTAGAATTAGATTAATTTATTGTCATCAATAGAGCATAAAGCAAAAACTACCAAACTAGTGAAATAGTTATTTGACCTTCTTTAATAGCAGAGTTGCATACAATGCTTTGGATCCATGTGTGGAACTTCCACTGCTCTCAACAGGAACTATGTTGCCATTGAGACGTGTATGGTTCCAAGTGTGCAGGAAACAAAAATAGTTTCAAGGTAATACCTCCCCTGCCCCACTGAAGGAATCAACATTACCACAGAATTCGTCATTCGGGTATTATTTTTCATGTATACCCTTCAGCTTTATTGAAAGTCTTATTTCAACAGCTTGTTTTGGCAGATTGGCACATCTGTAAATGAAGATACTTACAGGTCCTGTTATTTGAGATGCACTCTCAAATTCATCAGCATCCTCCATCAGTGTTTCCACCCCAGGCACTGAAGCTGTTCCAAAAAGGTAGAAAAGTAGTAATGCACATTCATCTAATTAATTAGAGCATAATTAATCTCATAGAAAATCAGAAAATAAAACCTGTAAATTAACTGCCAGGATGGTAAATGTGACTACAGAAGTTATACACCTCTACCCCGATATAACACTGTCCTTGGGAGCCAAAAAATCTTACCGCATTATAGGTGAAACCATGTTATATCGAACTTGCTTTGATCCGCCAGAGCGCACAGCCCCGCCCCCCTGGAGTGCTGCTTTACCGCGTTATATCCAAATTTGTGTTATATCAGGTCGTCTTATATCGGGGTAGAGGTGTATAGATTTTTAATGCATGTTTAGGTTTGAGCTCTGTTACTGTGCATGAATAATGGCTTGGTAGAATGTGGGAGAGTATTTCTAAATGGATTAGGGTGACAAATAACTAAGTACAGCTGCCAAGATGTCTGTAGCTTATTATTTTTATTATTAGTTTAACTATTAAAACAAAATCCTGCTTGTCTTTTAGTGTGTACAGTAGCACAGTTAAGCAGCTTTAATTTAATTAAACCAATTTAGACTCCCACTGGAATGCTGTTAAAACAAAACATCCTGGGAAAACAGAAGTGCTAGCAGTCTTAGAGGGCAACATTCAGCAACCTCAAAGTATAAGAATTCTTTTCCATTAAGACACAAGTGTCGTTAGAAATTAAATTATAGGCTGAATTCTGCATGGACTTATATTCCACATACTCCTCTCTTCTTCATTAATTTCAGCCCTGAATTTGGCCCTAACAGTCTCAGATGAAATAGTATGCACATGTTTAAAACTAAGCACAGCTATCCTACTTATGCTAATAATTAACATCCCTCATTTAAATACTTTTTCCAATACATCAGAATGTCAACCTGGAAATTTTTAATATCTACTGCTTACAGGAAAAGAGTTTATGGAACATTCATTATAGCCTTTTTAAACACTCCTAGTTAGAAATCATTTGTTGGTTAATTACATAGAGAAGAAAATAGAAACCAATAATCTATATGAACAGGGAATTGTAATTTTCACAACAAAGAATTCTTTGTATAATAGACAGCTAAAGTTTATTAAACTCACTAATTACACTATATCACACAACATAATCTGTACCCCTAACACAATAAACCTATAAATACCACATATAAATGTTGCTATACACAGTATGTATTATTTTTGTTCTTTTCAGAGTCTTTCAGTTAAAATTACCAAATTCCCTCCTGTACCTTGGACATTTATGCAGCTAAGTGCCATATCATGAAGAATCTCATTTTACATTATACTTGTATCAACTGCAGCAATGTTTTAGCACTAGATGCTGCCCATAACAATTCATGCTCTTTATTTCTTTCACATTAGCAATTTGTTCTGTAGTACAACTTTTGTATTTGATTCCCCGTGAAAGCATGCACTGACTGCAAAGATATGTTTCAATTCAATATAATATTTTTCATTACACTTTTCACATTTAGGGCCTGTTCTCCCTGGTTTCATGGGGGCTTCTTAAAGAGTAAGGTGCACTTCTTTACATGAAGGGGCCAGGAGCAGTTAGTTGTTAAGTGAATGCTGTAAATTGCTGCAGCAAGTATTCCTCAGTATTTAAGTTGAAAAATCGCAGGCTGGGGAGGGGGAATGGAATATTGCTCCGCCAACAGCAGATAGTGTTGTGAAAGCAATGGGACTCATGTGGTCCTGCTGCAGAGCAGATGAGGGATGCTTTGCAGAGTGTCTTTACCACCGTGGACCCCAGCTGGATACATTCCAAGGAAAGAGCAGAGGCTGGGGTAGTGAATCCATGGTAAGAGACAGGACAGACCTGTGGGGGGGGATCTTCTTCTCCCCATCCCTAACCTCCATGGAAATTCCTGTAACATAACCTAGGGAGACTCAGGCTGTTTGCTGTGAGCAGTATTTGGTACTGAGCTATTAAATTCCTCTGCTTATCATTTTTAGTGAAGATATATGGTACCATGTAAAGAAAAGAGTTGATTTATAACAAATTACAAAAGTCTTGTATTCTAAAATCTTAATACTGAGGGTCTGATTCTACTCTATCATTAACATTAGATTAGATCAGATATGAATTCAATTAATTCAACAGGGTTACACTAATGTAAAACCCACATAGTAGAAATCAAAATTAGGCTCTGAATTCTGTGAACCTAGTTTAGTGCCTGATGCTGCAGCTTTTACTCACAAGCAATCCTGTCACGAATCATCACATTGACTTCAGTTGGCTGAATTGCATGATCCAGGATTACTCATGAATATGGGTTGCTAGACCAGATATTTAGCTAAGTAATTCTGAACCCAATACATTCTAAAATGCACAAGAGACGTATTCCAGATCTAATAATTTAACATCATGCCCACTAACTAAGTAGCAGATCACTATCCAAAAACAGAGGCATGCACTTTAATTTTGCTAAGCATTAGCACTGTGCTTGTGTATTCTGAACCAACGGTTATCAGCATTTCTCAGTATATAAATCTTCTCTCAGCAGGGAGTACAGCATGATTAGTAGTGATAACTAAGAACAGAATAAACTCAAATTACATAGGACAAGTCTGATTAAAAGAACACTATCAGAAAGGTTTATCTTATGATGCATTCTCATAGGACGTAACTAAAAACTGGAAATGTAATAGAATAGCTGTGCTTGGTATTACAGGAGTTTTCCAACAGTATTTAAAGGATTTTTCTACTGTTTGGAGATGATTATCACCACATATGCAATACCGACTGCAAGGAAATATAAGATATACAGAAATCAGGCTGTACTCTAAATATAGTAAAGATTGATTGGCTAGGCAGCTATGAGTTTCATGCCTATTTCTGGATTGTGCCTACTTATGAAAGGGTCATTTTTCAATCAAAATATATTGCTCGTCAACACTAAGAAAAAAAAAATTCAGAAGGGAATATTTTGCCCAGGGAATGCCACATGAGGCAGAACATTTCTGAGAGAGCCCCTTGTTAAAATTTTGGCAGTACATCACTGCTGCCATCTCTCCTCTTCCCTGGAGGCTATATTTTTTTGTCTATCTGGGTAGCGGGTTGTTAGTGTGCAGCTCCTCAGCCATAAGAGGCAGATGTGTGTGGGGTAAGGTTGGGGTCCCTGCCCCACTTGCCTGCCTACTACTGAGGAAACCTGCTCCCTCCTCTCTTTTAAGTATCTTTGGGGAGGAAGCACAGGATTTGGGGATGTCCTAAATTCCTCCAAATGCCCATCAGATGCAGGAGTCTCCATCACATAGCAGGAGTGTTTTGTCATAGTCATAGACTTTAAGGCCAGAAGGGATCAATATGATCATCTAGTCTGACCTCCTGCATGTTGCAAGCCACAGAACCTCATCCACCCTCTCCTATAATAGACCCATAACCATTGACTGAGTTATGAAAGTCCATGTTGCCCACCTTCTGCTGCTAGCACTATGCATGGCCCTGAAGGGGCTCTACAGAGTAGCCCCACCTGGCACACCTTCCAAAATGTTCAATAAAAGAAATCTACTTTGGGGAAAGACTCAACTGAAATCTACTGTAGATAATATTGTAATACTTAGGGGTCCAATGGAGATATCCTTCTGCGACAGCATGGCAGAGTGCATTATTGTTGAGACAAGGGTGTTTGGGAGGGGAGGAGGAGGGCTAACCTTCAAACAAAAGCTTCATTTTCTGTTTAGTGACACATACTCAGTTACAAACACTGACACTCACTGTTTGCAAAATAAGGGTGAGGAATGGAGCAATAATTTAAGACTATCCAAATACCAGCAGAAGATTTAGGTTTAGGTTATTGTCTCCAGGAGGGCAGACATTCAGTGAAATAAATTAAAGTAGATTTGTTACAGTCCACAGTAGTTCAGTTTTTGTTTTTATTTCCAGGCTCAAAAATGGCTTAACTGGTGGGTCACTGATAAAATCCAAAAAGATCCACATCAAAGTTGTTTACATCTAGACATTTTGTACCTAAAACTGTTGCAATCTGAGAGGCTACCTCCTTCCCCATGACATAACTGCTGTAGCTGAGATCGAGCTAGACCCCCCTTTGGTATGAAAGTGAGAGGCCTGCTGGCAGAACATTCACAAGAAGGCCCATTTCCACAGGCATTTTCCCCATCCCAGCCCAAACTTGCCCCAGGCACATCACAAAGCCCATATGTTGGTGTGGGAATTAGAGGAGGCAGGATTTCTGAGACAGTTGGAGGCAGGATTTCTCTTTGGAGGAAAATGTAGGTTGCCTGCTGATTAGCATGACCTCGATGCACTACTGCTCTTTTGAGTTATTGCACAACTTATTTTTATTGTCAAGGGTGATCAGTGCTGGACAAGCTCTCTTTGGTGTGGAGTTTAAATCTAAATGTATTTAGGTTTTTTTTTTTTAACTACGATATATTATTTGACCCCACTATTTCTTCACTATTATGTTTTGCTGTGAAGGGCAGTGGCACATATATTGCATAACTTACCATTGGAATCTGATGCCGCCTGCTCAGTCGTCTGAGACACTAGTGAGACATCCTCTGCTGTTTCTGCCAAGTTATCTCCTTGCAGTCTAAATGAAGAAAAACATGTATGTAAACACTATATAATATAAAAAGAAGAACAGGAGTACTTGTGGCACCTTAGAGACTAACAAATTTATTAGAGCATAAGCTTTCGTGGACTGGGAATGGCTGAGCCATTACAAACATTGACTCTATTCCCCTTGTAAGTACTCTCACACTTCTTATCAAACTGTCTGTACTCGGCTAGCTTGATTATCACTTCAAAAGTTTTTTTTTTTCTCTTAATTAATTGGCCTCTCAGAGTTGGTAAGACAACTCCCACCTGTTTATGCTCTCTGTATGTGTGTATATATATCTCCTCAATATATGTTCCATTCTATATGCATCCGAAGAAGTGGGCTGTAGTCCACGAAAGCTTATGCTCTAATAAATTTGTTAGTCTCTAAGGTGCCACAAGTACTCCTGTTCTTCTTTTTGCGGATACAGACTAACACGGCTGTTACTCTGAAACCTGTCACTATATAATATAGATTTCTGAATTGTTCTTTCTGAATTGACCTGTGGCTATGAGACTGAGGTAGTTTATTCCTGGCCATATCCAACCACCTAACATTCCAAATATTAAAGGACAAGGTTAGCTAGAAAATAGATATTTATGATTCAAACATGCAAACTTTCATTACCCATAACATTATAGGAATCCTGTGATGGGGTCTATCAGGCCTTCTCTGCCCCCTGCTTGTGCTCTCGGTGCCCTGACTCCTCTGTGCAAGGAAAACCTGTTCAGACTGCCTACCAACAAGACTTAGTCCTCCAAAGCCTCAAAGGGCCAGGAGGAGACACTGACAATTGGGAGCTAGCCGGCGAGTTAAGGAGCCTTCTCGGGGGGGCAGTTCTGAGTGAATGTGGGAAAGAAGAGGAGCTCCTCGGTGCGAACCCAGGGGCAAGATCAGAGTCTTGCCTTCAAGCACCACCACTAAGTGCTTTTCTTTGAGTTTTTTGTTTCTTTATTAAAGGCACAGAAAGCCAAATTAAGAATTTATTATTTTGTTACTTGACTGGTTAGAGATTGATGCCAAATTGATGGCACAGCCCACCCGGCTTCAAGCAGGCAGCCAAAACTTGTAGGCTAAAGCAGGGAGTGCCTGCAATGCAATGCATGTCCCTAAAGGGAACACTACAGAGTAGCCCTACCTAGCACACATACCCAAATGTGTAATAAAAGAAACCGACCATGGGGAAAGATTCAACTGAAACTTACCGTACATAATTTTGTAAGACTTGTGCTAATATTTATGGGTCCAATGGAGATATCCTCTAGCTGAGGATCTTGCCTTCAAATGTCTTGATATGCTACTTAGTGCTTAATGTGAATTTGTTATTTTTATAACCCATTTAAACCAATTAAAGCATCTCTCTATATGTATTAGAGAGACAAGGTGGGTGAGAGATTGAAAGTTTGTCTCTCTACCAACAGAAATTGATCCAGTAAAAGATATTTCCTCACCCACTTTGTCTCTCTAATATCCTGGGACAGACATGGTTACAACGCCACTGCATATTTTCAGTTATACTTTTACAGAAGAGAAAATGTGTGTAAAAGCACCTTCTTTTTTCAGTTCCCTATGCTTTCTTCTTTACAGCTACAGACTGCAATCAGTGTCTCAGCAGCACTTTTTAGAAATAAATGCCCTTCTTGCTTATGTTTCTAATCAAATGCTTAGATGAGTCCCACTGGCCCTCTTCAGGCTCCTCTGAACCCTGAGTCTTGTTTTCATCCTTGGATAATGATTAGCAGCACTTAATCTCATATAAATGTCAATTACCTATAGTTCATTTTAAATAGTGATGTTTATTAGAACATGGAGAATATTAAAAAACAAATTTAAATTGAATGACTTTAGCAGAGTCTATGAACTATAACATTCTAACTCACTGGAACAATTAACCCATCACTGGATGTTGCTTAGTTAACCCTCTCCTATCCAGGTCAGTAAGTAATTGGCTCCTGCTGCATGGATGCTGCCCTATTAACTCCCTCGTGCCCACTGCCCCTTTCCCGGCTGGCTCCCCCATGCAGGCACTCACTGACACTTCCTCTTCACCGCCCTGGATGATGGGGAGTGAAGTTCTGGCTAGTCCTCTGGTTTAGGTACTGTTGCAGGAGCCAGCCCCATGGCAGCAGCATGGGGGAGCAGAGCTGGTGCCCTGCTACCTATTCAGATTTGGCCCTGCCTCCCCTCCATCATGACAGGGGATGGGGATGGCAGCAAAACCAAATTTGAGGGAGTGGCATTGTGATCTGGCGCACAGGGTCACAACGCCACTCACGCTATCCCCCCTCCACTCCAGCTAGCCATGTGCCTAGGTTGTCTATGCTTTAATCTAACCATGTATGAATCCATCCTGCAGGACTGTACTAAATGGTAATAAAACTCTGGTTACTGACACAGGAGAAGGTACTAAGCATGCTCAAGTGACTCTCCCGTCCTAACTTAGAGGGCAGCTCTTCCAGGGCTGGCAGTCAACTAGGAACAAGTTCAAAGATGCTGAAGAGCACCACTTTTGTGATGGTGCTCAGCCAGGAAGAAGCATGCCTTCCCAACAATAATCAGGGAAAAGATTGATCCGTCAACAAAAGCATCAGCTCTCTTTGCATCAAAAACTGACACTCACCATCCACACACCCTTTAGTCATGCACTCTGATCAGGAGGATCTCCACCCACCAGGGACCAGAAGTGAAAGATGTCCTGGGTCCCCAACTTCACTTAGTTGGTTTCTTTTTTTTTAATTAAAAACAGAAAAACAGCCTGTCCATCCCTCTCCTTCCCTGCTGGAATCACATAAGGGTAATCACTATGACCCACATTTTTAAAGCTATTTAGACATTTCTCCACTCAGCATTACAATGCCTAACTGATAGGAATCTGAGAGGATGATGTTTAATAGCATTTAGACACCTAAAGATGCAGATAGGTGCCTAATGTGTTATTATTATTATTATTTTTCAAAAGCCTAGGTGTCTACCTGCCATTGATTTCAATAGGAGTTGGACACCTAAGCACTTTTGAAAATCCCACAAGCCTTATGTCTCACTTTTGAAAATCTGGCCCTACATCTCACTTTCAGAAGTGACTTAGGTACTTAGGAGCCTACGTTCCAATGACTTTCAATGAGACTTAGGCTCCTAAATCAGGTAGGCTGATCAGAGCAAAGATCTGGGCCCCTAATTCTAGGGCTGTAGTAATTCCTATTTCCTGAGAATTCTGTTAATTCTTTAGGATCTGATACTGCAGAGGCATTGGCGTGCACAGATCCTTGATTTTGAATGCAGTTCCACTGATTCTGATTCCACACAGAACTCAGGGTAAAAACTCTTTAGAATAGGTATCTTAAGCCCTGATTCTCCTTTGCCCTTCATCTTGCATAGTCTTTTACACCAGTGCAAAGAGGATATAAAATAGTAAATACTTCTGAAAATTCTGGTTATCTGACAGTGTGTCCCTTTAAATTTAATTCAGGTAACAAGACCTTTCTGAAATAGCTGGCTGCCCTCTAGTGTTACATGTTGTTTTCTTTAATGTGGGTCAACACTTGATTCCTAATATCCAATATTTTTCCATATCCACACTATCTGAACAGTGATCTCCTACAGTAGAGGTGATTGCTATAGTTTCATGAAATCATCTGCATTTGGGTCTCCTAGAGAGAAAAATGTAGATACTTTTACTGTATCTAGCCACGCAATACCATTTCTTTGGGCCCAGTTTTTGTCTCTGCTAAAGCATGTGGCGGTGAGGCGGGGGAGGCATTCCTTAAGCATCTTACTCTAATCTTTATCTATCCAGAACCAGATGATACCAACCTGGTGCTACCATCTCCCCTGCCTCTCCTGGAACCCAGCAGAGGAAGGGTTCTGGAAGTTAGCCTGGAGGCAAGAAGGAGTGGGAGTCCCTATTCTCTATGGCTACATCCCCTGGCCAGCCTGGAGATTTCTGTGCAGAAATTACAGTGTTATTGCTATTGTTTATGCTATAAACTGCTGTGTTAAGCTTAACTCCTATGGAGCCCCTATGCAGATGCAGCTGAGCAACTGCAGATGGTGTAAACCAGGGCAGGATTTGGCCCAAAGAATTTATTGAGAAGTTGTAAAAAATTCTGAACTGCAGCGTATACAGCAATTTGTATAAGTATACAAGAATTATTACTTCTCAGATTATGTACAGCTAAGGGCCCAGTCCTGCAGTACTTACTCAAGCAAAAGTTTCATGGATTCCAGGATTAAGGTTTGCCTGAATAAGGACTACAAGATCAGGCCTGATAGAGTTACACTAGATACATGAGTACGAACAGGCATGAAGGTGAATCAGTGCAATACAGCCCCCCCGCTGCAAATTTAGAAAATAAGGTGATAAAAAACCATAAGTTAAAATGTTAGCTACATTCCCTCATTGAAACACTTCTATCAAAATCCCCCATGTCCACATCAGAGGAAGGAAAGACCAATTCAAAACATTAAGTCCAAGGTTGTAATTAGAGCACCTTTTTATCCACCACTTTGAAAAACTTCTTCTCACACTCCTAAAAATAAAATAAATAATCTAAATTTTTCAGTATTTGAAAAATGGCAGTGATTAATGTAAACAATGAGAGAAATGAGTTTCCTTTTAAAATCCAATTACGAAAATATTTCTTTTGACTTCCTATCTTCTGAAAAGATGATACTTTCTATAAATGTTTCTGACACTTACACAGTATATAATATTGCTGAAATGCTGAAAATATATTTGCATATAGGTGCCCTCTTATCTACAGTGCTAATTATTCTCTCGGTATTGACTGACACACTAAAATTGTACGTGATTACTTCAAGCAAGACTTTTTTTTTAATCTTATCATATAAAATTACCCTACAAAGTGAAAAATTAATCACCACAACCATGGAGGTGACACATAACTCCACACTATAGCCCTGATTCAGCAAAGCACTTAAATCAATTAAATTATTTGCATGTTTAAAGTTAAGTGCATGCTTAAATGCTTTGCTGAATAGGAGACTCTGAATTTAGGTTCAAATTCTTTAAGATATAGACTGCAATAGGAGCATTCATGTTATCAAAACAGAGTGCAGTTGGATATTAAACTGACCAGGTGCAATTGCCTGAGATGCAGCCTCTGCTCAAATGTGGACTGCTAAGCTAAAAGAAAAACTGAGTTATTCCTTGAATTATATTGCAAACACTCCTACAGATGAGACTGTTGGGAGTATTTTGCACAGAAATTAGTTTTGGTTAATAGAATACAAAATCATTGTTTCTATGAAATCTCACTGGCAATTCCTGTGTGGCAGAAACATCCCAAAATGCATTGTTCTCTGATATCACAACTACCAAAAGTCACATTGCAACTCCTGCGATGATAGATGTCAGAGATGGAAAAGACCTCATAGAATTATTGATTTCATCTCCTTACAAGTACAGGAGCCAGTCCCCTAAGAAGCATCAGATATTAAACTGCTACTTTAGTTCCCTTGTTGCAAACCAAAAGGAAAATAAGATAGACTAATGGGGAATTAATATTTCATCTTAGTGCCATTCGCAAGATGGCAGGATATACTAGGGGGATTTCACAGATATTAAATTATGTTTTGTTTTTCAACTAGTTAATGGCCTAGATAGTGGGGGCATTATGAATATGCACTTGCGATAACTCACTCTTCAATTTAGATTTACGGTTCCCCTTTTCTATTGGATGAGATCCATGCCTCTCTAGCTGAATATAGTGTGCTGGCCCAGCCGAAGGAGGCTGAGATAAGAGAAAACATCTCTTGATAATGGAACATCCAATTGCCAACAAGAATCAAAACTTCCCTTGTCACTGAGCTACTCTAAAATGGGGGTTTCTAACATCTTCCAATCCAAGGGTCCTCTGAAACTTTTTCAGTGTAAACATCTTACTAGAGAGATTGGCTCATGGATCACCTGGAACCCCCCCACCATCCTGTTTGCCAATGCACAAATGGCATCCCAGGGAGAGCTTCATCAAGTCTCTCAATATAAAAGTTACAAGAAAACATTTAATGCGTTATGAAATCTGTGTTTTACTGTTATGTAGCAGCTGGAAAGAAAGAGGAAAGCCACCGCCATATGACCAGTCAGCTCCCCATGGACCACCATTCTGACAGCCATCACATGAGTCACCAGTTTGAGAATTGTTCTTACAATTTAATTTCCAGTTCTGACATAGTGTTGGGAATGGTATTCTTTTATACACGGGGTGAACTTTGACTTCTTCCTTTTTTGTCAGACAAATTCAGAAGGCTGTTTGTATTTTGCAGAGGGATTTAGTTTCCTCCTTTTTCATATTAGCTTTAAGGCCTGACTTCACAGAGAACCTGACCTGGGATTCTGGAGTCTACACTTCTGAGATGTTTCCTTGACATCATAGTCTAGCATCATAGTCTAGTTGACCGAGTATGAGACTGCTATACAGGAATTTTTGAGCATTAATTCTGGTTCTGTCATGCATGCCTAAAGCTAAGTATCTAAATCCATGTTTAGGTACCAAAGTACATGGCCTCATTTTCACAGTTGTTCAGCTCCCATGAGTACCTTGCCCAGCTGTAAAATAATGCTTATGTATGTCACAAGGTTGCTGTGAGGACTAATTATGTTTTCAAAGTACAGAACATGTATGAACTATAGTACTCTATAATGAACATAAGAACATCCATATTAGGTCAGACCAAAGTATCTAGCCCAGTATCCTGTCTTCCAACAGTGACCAATACCAGGTGCCCCAGAGGGAATGAACAGAACAGGTAATCATCAAGTGATCCATAGGGTGACCAGATGTCCCGTTTTATAAGGACAGTCCCGATTTTTGGGTCTTTTTCTTATATAGGCTCCTATTAACCCCCCCACCCACCTGTCCCGATTTTTCACACTTGCTGTCTGGTCACCCTAGCGCACCATGGATTTATATAGAGGCAATGATATTTTCTGTCTTATTATCTATCCCTTTCTTAATGATTCCCAACATTCTGTTCACTTTTTTGATGGCCACTGCACATTGAGTGGATGTTTTCAGAGAACTATCCACAATGACGCCAAGATCTCAAGCTCTAATAATGGTTAAGCATTATTATTATTATATTACTGGTCTATCACACTTTTTCCTATCAGGGAAGTGTTTAAAATTACAGATTCTGAATACAGTCCTTTTTATAATTTGTGTTTTCAAATACCTATATTTTAGTGTAAATTTCATGTCTCAAATCCCTCGAATCTTTGTTATGAATGTTTTCTATGGCTCTGACAGAGGAACTTTGTCATTGTGGGTGAAAGGCAACTGATTACTGTCTAGAAAACTGAAAAGACTATCTTTGTACTGTACATAAACTAATTTAATGTTCATTTAGAATATGGTAAGTTATTGTGCAAGCCCATATTTATTACGACAATTTTAAATCCCTATGAGATCTTTGAATAAAAGACACTACAGAATTCAGTAATAAAAGTTAGATTTTTCAAAAAGACCTATTCTGTAATCTAACCCTTGCCTCTACAAGAGCAGGATTGTTCATTACAGTACAATCTTCCCTTCTTTCAAATCCTTCCTTTACATCTAAAGTTCTTCTGCAGATCCGTTCAATGATCACTCCATGAGACCTATTTTGTTTTAAGTTTGAACAGGCAGCCAGTGTATCATTTGTTTCCAAATTGCAGTCTGCTTTAATTACATTACAAACTTCTTGAATCATATCTTTTCTAAGTGTGGGTACAGCAATGACCACGCTGTCAGCAGCACATGATAACTAATCAATTATCATTTTAATAAATACATGTAGGGCTTCAGCATACCAGGATTAAAGTCCAAGAATGAGATTTTTCAAAGTAGTTTAAGGATTTACACACACCTTCTGATATGCTACTTTGAAAATCTCAGTCTTGATTATAAACAGTAGCCTCCTTTTTTGTGTGTGCTCAGAACTTCTGAGGACAGTTTAGGTAAATTTTGATGTTTAGTGCTTGATACTTGAGTGTACCCAAAAATATGGTACTTCGAGACAGCTTGTAAAGGAAACACTCACTTCTTGAGCACCTCCTTGCAGCTGGGTGAGATACTGTAATCTTTTGCCCATTCCTGGCACGCTGTAGGTTGTCGACCTAACCACCTTGGTTGTCAGAGGCCATGGCTCTCCAGCTGGGTCACACGGTCAAAACGAACCCTTTACGGGGTATTAGAGTCTAAGGGCTGGTCCACACTAACCCCCCACTTCGAACTAAGATATGCAACTTCAGCTACGTCAATAACGTAGCTGAAGTCGAAGTATCTTAGTTCGAACTTACCTTGGGTCCACACGTGGCAGGCAGGCTCCCCCGTCAACTCCGTGTACTCCTCTCGCGGAGCAGGAGTACCGGCGTCGACGGCGAGCACTTCTGGGATCGATCCCAGAAGATCAATTGCTTACCGCTGGACCCGGAGGTAAGTATAAACGTACCCCAATAAATAAAACAGTATTTTCCCTCACTAGAGTCTACAGCCCTGACTCTGTGCTCTTTCAATTCAGCCATTTCTTCGGGCTTTCAAATAAGCCCTGTTCCCTCTCGAGGTTTATGCCACTTTACCTGTGGCCCATGGAAGAACCTGGGGCAGCCCACTACTCCACATAAGAACATAAAAACAGCCATATTGGGTCAGACCAATGGTTCAGCTAGCCCAGTGTCCTGTCTTTCGACAGCAGCCAATGCCAGGGAATGAACAAAACAGACAATCATCAAGTGATCCATCCTTTGTTATCCACTCCCAACATCTCAGAAACAGAGGCTAGGGACACTCAGAATGGTGTTGCATCCCTGCCCATCCTTGCTAACATCTTCCAGGAACTTATCTAGTTCTTTTTTTAACCCTTTTGTAGTTTTGGCTTTCACAACATCCCCTGGTGGAGAGTTCCACGGGTTGACTGTGCATTGTGTGAAGAAGTACTTCCTTTTGTTTGTTTTAAACCTGCAGCCTATTAATTCCATTGGGTGATCCCTAGTTCTTGTGTTATGTGAAGGACTAAATAACACCTCTGTAATAGGAAGACAGCCTGAGACATAAGCCTTTGTATTAGAGGCCTGGTATGAGGCAGTACTTGCTCACCGAATCTGGCAAGAACAGGGCTAATATTGCAGAAATACATGTTCCTAAGAAGTGCTAGTTACAGAGTACTCATGCAAACACATCCCAATATCAAGTGATACCAGAACATCCCAATATCAAGGATGGTACAAAAACATTCTTCAAGGATAACAGGGAACACACTGACCCCTCCAAAAAGATAAGGTCAGGATGACAGTATGGAATAGAGATGTTTAAATCAAACCAACATGTACAAGGTGATGAGTAATAACTAGCCATGTCAGGGGACAGTAACTACAGTAACTATGTCAGAGGGGCAGTACTAACTTGTTTGTATTGGGGTATAAAGATGTATCTCAGAGGGAGTATCTTTGGCCTAGGGAGGAACAGAAAGTCCCGCCATTAACTGAGCTGGTTCACTGTTATGGGCATACATGTATTAGTGATATCCGATAGAGTCTGCGGGATACTAGTATTGTGCTTTGTCAACAATAAACCTGGCTGGATGCCTTCATCCCTTAATGGATCTTGTGGTCATTGGGTGGTTCGCTCAAGGTCTGCCGTGCCAGTTGTCTGCACAGGACTGGGGCAGCACACAGAGGGCACCCCCTTCCCCCAAATCTAACCACAACTTCCTTATTCACTTTCTCCACACCAGTCAAGATTTTATAGTGCAGCCTAGTGGTTGGGCAGGGGTGTGGCAGGTTGGTTTCCTCCTGGGTATTCCCCTTTCTTACTCCCTCTCTGCACCCTGCAGTGGTCTGTCCTTTCAGTGACTTAGCCCTCTAGTCAGGTCATGTTTTCAAATCCATATATATAAAGAGTCCCATAACATGGAGATCTTTGGGATTAAGCAAGCAATCCAGGTCTTCCCCCCTTGAATCAGGGTCTTATGGTACAGACTCTTGTATTTTTAAGGTGTTCCCCCAAGCAAGTTCCCCACCAAGGGACAGACCTCCATGGTTCTCCTACTTTAGGAGTGGGTAGGGGAGCTTAAACCACTTCATAGGAGGTCATCTAGTCCAACCCCCTGCTCAAAACAGGACCACTCCCCAGACAGATTTTTACCCCAGTTCCCTAAATGGCCCCCTCAAGGATTGAATTTACAACCCTGGGTTTAGCAGGCTAATGCTCAAACCACTGAGCTATCCCTCCCTATCACTTCATCCTCTCCACCTTGCTCCAATCCAGGGTCCATTGGTAGGCAGATCAGGTGCTATGTAGCTGCCCTCCGGATCACTTTCTATCAGTCCCCTCTGTTCCCACAGGGTAAAGAAAGAATTAAACACAAAGATAAAGTAACTAAACTTCAGAGAGTCACAGGTCCCTTCTATGTAGGGTTGGTCAGGTCACTAAAGCCACACCTCACGTAGCAAGAGTTCATTCTCAGGAGCTCAGAGTGTTGTCAGCTTACCTCCATTGTCTGCTTGCAAGTGAGCTACTCTGCTCCACTTTTAAGCTTCTCCTCCAGCCTGTGCATGCCTTGCAGGTGTGGCAGAGTGGAGCTGCCTGGGCCCTTAGCAACTCCGTAACTCCTTCCTGTCTTGTGTGGGGTTTGTACTTGCTGGTACAGGCCAGTAGCAGACTACTTCCCACTTTGAGCAAGGCAGGAGTGGAAAGAGATGGCATGCATAACAGGTGTTTCTTTCTCTGCACTGCTCTTGGGACAGTGCAATGCTACACTACCTCATCTGCAAGGTTTGTGTCAAACCCAGAATCTACCCCTTAGTCTTTGTAGTTTTCCATTTGCTAGTGTCAATGCTGGGGATAGCAGACTGTGTGATGGAACTAGCTACCTTTCTCTTACTGTCACTTTGCCTCAGAACTTGTCACATTTGAAGGAAAAATAGATCAGTATTGTCTGCCAAGTCCAGATGAATTCATTGTTTTTTGCTGTACTCAGCTCCAGAATATTAGCCCCTGCTACGCTGCATTATTCCATTCTTTTGAAGTGTCAGATATAGCCATGCTGTTTTCAAATGTGTCCAGTATCTAATAGGACAGCTGTTTATACAACATCATTTAGACTGCTCTTTGATAATATCTAATGGGTGCTATATCAATATATTAGAAGAATGGATAGATTGATGGAATACCTTAGGTACCATAGAAAGAGTGAAAAAAGAGACTGTGATCCTATAAAGTATCTTCTTAAATTAAACCAAAATCAATACAGCAATATTCCAAGCTCTTCTACATTTTGTCAGAAATGGTGTCACATGTTTGGGTGTGTCATTACTGCTCTATGTGGATGCACAGGCGCTGAAGTTTTATGAGCGTAACAACAAAAAAGGAAAACATTAAAGACATAATACATACCATGATGATATTTCAACAGACATTCAAAAATGTTTAGCTATGAATGAGAAACCTGTGATTTAGAGTTTCTTTTTCTCCTCTGATTCCTTTCTGTAGGTTTAAACAGTCTAAATTTTCATTTGCCATTCCTCGCTCTCTCTCTCTCTTGGACATTGCAGTGTTGAATTAGAATTTCCCTGAGGCAGACACACGCATCACTCAAGGGAGGTCATGGGGCAGAGATCATGGAACAAAGGTCTTTAAAGCCCAAGCTTTCTAATTTTAGGTTGAACAAAAGTGTTCAGAACACACATTATTTCCTTATACCTCTCCCTAGCAACCAACCTTACTGCACCACTCACTTTGCTCCAGGCTACTCATTCCTTATACTGACTTGCCTATAATATGCCAAGCTTTGTTTTCTTTGTTTTAAAAACAGTCTGATCTCATTTACATTGGTGAAACCATCTCCAAAATCCTGCTCTCAGTTACTGTGGTGTAAATCCAGAACAACTTCACTGAAATCATCAGTGTAAATGTCAGCAAATTGTGTTGACCCACTCTGTTTATTCTATTAGCTTATATAATGAAGTAAAGTAAAATTCACTTTAGTAAAATATGATGCAGCAGTTATACTGAGTGATATGATATGATTATTTTGGGAGAAACAAAGTTCTAGGTTACGGTCACACTGCCTGCAGAATGGCTTATGCCTGGTCTACATTTAAAAGTTTATCAGACTATGTTGGTCAGGAATGTGAAAAAAATCATGCCACTAACTGACATAGCTATGCCGGCAAAAGCCTGAGCGTAAACACAGTTATAAAAAGTCCTTTTGCTAGTACAGTTTATTTCATTTGGAGAACTGGTATAAGCAATACAGGCAAAGTGTTTTTGTCAGCATAAGCTGCGTCTCCACTAGGGGGGTGTGCTGGTATAGCTATACTGGCAAACCTTTTCCTAGTGCAGACAAGGCCTTCACATTAACACAGACAAATTGAAGATTAACAAACTATAAGGAAAAGGGTCTTAGAACTATAAGGGCAAAAAATAGATGTACAGAATTGTGAAGTTAATGAGCATTGAGAGCACTTGACACCTCACAAGACTGAGTCACCAGTGGGAAACACTACAAAATGCTTCATTGTTGCAATAAAAACAGTGCCATATCTTCTATTTTCATTATAAGCCATAATTCAGGAAATAGCTCTATTATAAAACAGATTATAAAGATATTTGGATTAAAGCAATACAGGCCACTTAATACAAATGCAAGATCTTCTAATGTTTAGCTGCAAGACTAGAAAAATAATTGTATAGATGGTTAACAATAGTTTGCTAACAGAATTTTGGAGATTAATATACACACATATATAACATGAGCTTAGCCCCTGGCTACTACTTATGATATTATGATAGGGATTTGTAATTTTTTTAAATAGGTGGTGCAAAATTCTCAAGAAGAAGAGACAGTGCTGTTATTGCTGCTATAGGTTCTTCAAGCAGAACTATTCGGTATGTAGAGTACACACGTTCTGAGCTCGATGCTGATTTTAGGTACACACACACACACACACTTTAAAGAGGGTTGTTTCACATTGCCTTGCAGCATATACTGTAGTGGTGTAACTGATTCACAGAAATAACCATTAAAAAGTACTTTGTTTGCAATCTGCTCTCTTTTTACAAATTAAGAACATTATTTTTCAGTCAATTTTTCAAAGATCTGTGTGGACAATACGTTTCCATGCTATCAATGTTTTATTCTGAGTCATAAATGTTGGTAAAGCTAGAATATTCACTTGCTGAGCAAAGTTAAACATGGACACAGTCTGAAAAATAACCTTTTCTGTATGCCATTTGCCTCTTCAAAATGTATGAATGTGGTTCTTTGTGCATTTAAATAAGTACATTCTGCAGCTCTTTCTGAGTAGAACCAAAAGTGGAAATACATTTCCCAGAGTAAGGAATCCATGAAGAGAGTGAATTATCTAATCCTTTTATAAGATGGGGAATTAACCCTTCTAATAGCAATCTTATTTGCTTCTGGCTTCAAACCATTATCTCTGAGGAGAAAAATTGCAATCTTTGTCAGTCTTTTCAGACTCTTTCTTCTCCTGTGATTTTTTTTTTTTTAAGAGCTGCATGAAACTGTTATCCAGTGATTCAGATTCTAGCAAACATACCTCTCCAAGCTTGGGAGCTCTGTGCCATTTGCCAAGGATGGTTTGCATCCAGCAGATACACTGAGGTTGCTGATATTCATCACTAGAGTGCTTTAATACAGCACCAAACTGAAAGAGTCCACTGACACTGGCATGAAGAATTAGCTTGCAAGACACATAACGAGGGCTCAACCTTTTAAATTGGAAATGTGTTTCTGATTTTGGGGAGAAAAGAGGAGTGTCTTTTTTGAATTCTACACCTGAGAGAAAGACGGGGTAAAGGGATGACCACTTTTTTCATTTTAAATAAGTCAACCTGTTAAGTGAGGCAGAGTGGCTAAGAGAAAATATTGTAAGGAAATATTTATTCACATTATTGTATGTTGTAATGTTCCTTTAGAACAGTCAAAGCCAGGAACTAATCTGCAGTCATTAAAGTTACAATAGAGTTCCCTCGGACGCGAATTTAGTGCATTAAGTGTCAAATTTCCAAAAATAACCACCTAATAATAACATGCGTGTATGCACAATTAAGTAATTGTACAGACTACAAGTGCTTCACATACAACCTATTTGCACAAGTGCAACTTTTACAAATGCAACTTAAATATACCTTTTTTGAAGATTCAACACTAACTGCCCCAATTATACAGTGAGAATTTTATACCATTTGTATAACCATATTAGTACCTCATTTTTTATGATGTTAGATGTTGAACTCAACATGCACACATTCATTTTCTATTTTTAATATATACATATACACATATATACACACACATACACACACACACACACCTCTACCCCTTCAAAAGAAAGGATCCTTGGACTTTTCTCTTACTGATTGATAATTATTTCTGCCCAAAACAACAATTATATCTCATATGCTCAGCTTCAGATTAAATAATACAGTAAGACAAACTCAATGGGAAAAGTTTAACCTCTGAAAATATTATGTAATACAAGGACATGAACCACCACTCCCCCCATTTGATTCCCTTTCCCTTTTACAGAGATCTAAGCTTCAACTGTAAACAGAGTTTTCTTGACAGCATACAGAATTCCTGATAACACATCATTTCATGGAACTTCTCAGCGCTTTGAAACTGTTGCTGAATTTATCCAGTGGGAAAATCTAGTAATGACTAGGGGGAAAAAAATCTGCCTCCTGAGATTCTGGCTGAAACATTGACATAAATCTCATGTCTTATTGTTTCTTTACCAGAATATGGGTAGGGTTCTGAAAATAGAGAGACCCAGTCCCTTCTTTTTAAAAGGGAAGTTCACAGCGAATTCCCCATGACATTTTTTGAAGCATAGGATTGAAAGTGATTATGGTATCTGGTGCATTTTTCAAGTCACTCTAAAATAATTTGAAAGTACAGATTATACCCTTTGACTTACAGATAGCAAGATATTGAAGGGCAACACCCATGATAGTGAGAAAGTGAGCAATCCTGACAGGAAAAAGTAAAAGAGCAACACTTCAATACTTTAGCAAATTAATCAACTAATTTTTCAGAATTACTTTATGTTTATAATTTGCGATGAGTGCTAGAACCAGTCAAACCTTTGTTGGGCTAATGTTTTTCCTCGGTGTGTTTCTCTTCTTTTGAGGACACTGAATAACCTCTCACACAAGCAAATAATGTAATTGCTAGGCCAGCAAATGTGGTACCAAACTGGTGGAGTACTCCAGAGAGGGAAAAGAAAAGATGAAGTGGTTTCTTTAAGCCATATACAATGCCTGTGAAGCCAAAGGAGGCACAACAATATACCCTTGTTTTGGTCATTCATGGCTAGAGGTTGGGAAACTGGAGCAGAACAAAGAACCAGTCCTGAACCACAGCCCAAATTGAACTGAATAGAGCTGATCAACACTTTTTGACTGAAAAATTTTCCTGTCAAAACACAAGGTTTTGCCAAAACCAATTTTTTTATGAGAAAATATTATTTTGGATGAATTTTTTCAACAATGAATTTGGAAACAAAATTAAAATTTTGGTTTATTTCAAATCGAAATTTTCACTTCATTACTTTAAAAAAAATTATTATCAACATTTAAAAATGTGTTTCTTTTTGCGATTGAATGCAATATAATAAATGATGTTTAGGGTTCTCCTCTGTCCTTCCATCCCTAAGTTTCCTTTTTCTATTCTGTAACTTTTCAAAACTTTAGAACTTTTCAGAAATCGGAGGAGTGACAAAACAATAAATGGTAAACAAATTTTGCTACTTTGTAACTTTTTCAAAGCTGGAGGAAACTGAAAAATCACAGAATGGCAGAGGTAGAGAGTTTCATTTGTCCTTTTGTCATTCTGTGAAGTTGGAGATGTTTTGAAAAGTTACAAAGGGGTAAAAGGAAAAAGAAAAGAAGTGTGGAAAAATCTAGACATCTTTCATGCTACTGCATTCAGTGGCAAACAAAGGAAAACCAAAATCCTAAATATTGAATTTTCAAACAAAATTTCAGTTTTAAATGATCTCAAAATTCACCCATGTTAAAATAAACTCCAAACAAGACAAGACATTTTGAATCCCAATTCTTCATTTAAATTTTTTCCCAGGGGGAGAAAGCAGACTTTTAAAACTAGCTCTAGAACTAAAACTTTAAAATAAAAAAGATAACTCTCTCTCTTTAAACAAAAGCACTTTTACTTCTCTGAAATCCATTGTAGCATTTCAGCAAGTTTCACAGTCTCTGCTTAGATGTCTGCTATGTCTAGATCTGTACAAAAGTTCCATTATAATCATAGGACTGGAAGGGACCTTGAGAGGTCATCTCGTCCAATCCCCTGCACTCATGGCATGACCAAGTATTATCTAGACCATCCCTCACAGGTATTTGTCTAACCTGCTCTTAAAAATCTCCAATGATGGAGATTCCACAATCTCCCTAGGCAATTTATTCCAGTGCTTAACCACTCTGACAGTTAGGAAGTTTTTCCTAATGTCCAACCTAAACCTTCCTTGCTGCAATTTAATCTCATTGCTTCTTGTCCTATCCTCAGAGGTTAAGAACAATATTTTTTTCCTCCCTCCTCCTTGTAACAACCTTTTATGTATTTGAAAACTTATGTCCCCTCTCAGTCTTCTCTTTTCCAGATTAAACAAACCAAATATTTTCAATCTTCCCTCATAGGTCATGTTTTCTAGACCTTTAAATCATTTTTGTTGCTTTTCTCTGGACTTTCTCCAGTTTGGCCACATCTTTCCTGAAATGTGCTGCCCAGAACTGGACACAATACTCCAGTTGAGGCCTAATCAGCGCAGAGTAGAGCGGAAGAATTACTTCTTGTGTCTTACTTACAACACTCCTGCTAATACGTCCCAGAATGATGTTCACTTTTTTTGCCACAGTGTTACACTGTTGACTCATATTTAGCTTATAGTTCACTGTAACCCCCAGACCTCTTTCCACAGTACTCCTTCCTAAGCAGTCATTTCCCATTTTGTATGTGTGTAACTTATTGCTCCTTCCTAACTGGAGTACTTTGCATTTGTCCTTATTGAATTTTATCCTATTTACTTCAGACTATTTATCCAGTTTGTCCAAATCATTCTGAATTTTAATCCTATCCTCTGAAGCATTTGCAACCCCTCCCAGCTTGGTATCGTCCACAACTATTATAAGTGTACTGTCTATGCCATTATCTAAATCATTGATGAAGACATTGAACAGAACCGGACCCTTGACTGATCCCTGCAGGACCGCACTCATTATGCCCTTTCAGCATGACTGCGAACCACTGATAATTACTCTCTGGGAATGGTTTTCCAACCAGTTATGCAGCCACCTTATAGTAGCTCCATCTAGGTTGCATTTCCCTAGTTTGTTTATGATAAGGTCATGTGAGACAATATCAAAAGCTTTACTAAAGTCAAAATATACCACACCTACCACTTTCCCCCATCCACAAGGTGTGTTATCCTGTCAAGGAAAGCCATCAGGTTGGTTTGACATGATTTGTTCATGCTGACTGTTACTTATCACCTTAACTATCTTCTATATGTTTGCAAATTGATTGCTTAATTATTTGCTCCATTATCTTTCCGGGTACAGAAGTTAAGCTGATTGGTTTGTAATTCCCTGGGTTATCCTTATTTCCCTTTTTATAGATTGGCACAATATTTGCCCTTTTCCAGTCATCTGGAATCTCTCCTATCTTCCATGACTTTTCAAAGACAATGCTATTAACCACTCTGGTTTGGGGATTTTATTATAAGATCCAACCACTTAAATTCTATCAGGTTTACAAAAATTACTATAAGGAAAAATAAGATACTGATTAAATCCAAAGATCAATAATCTGAAAAGATTACAAAAAAGAAGCCTAGAGGATATGTCATCTGAGATGCTCAGCATCCTCCATTCCAAAAGGATAAGCACTAAAAATTATTACATATCAACATAAACCCAATTAGGTAATGGCAAGGCAAGAAAGTACAGACACAACCAAAAGTCTTGATATCATTTGAAGAAGCAAGATTCACAGTTAGTTAACACTCCAAGTAAAAGCTCTGATCGCAGTGAGATTACCTCTCCCCCCACCAAACTAACTCAATATCAACTACTAAGTCAGAAATAAATCATTGCTGCTATACTGAAGCCATTTCTCCCCATAGTTTAGGAACATTAACATATATATCCCCCGACACACAATACCAGGGTCTGCATCATGATTATGGGGAGGATTTGCATCATTATTCTTTGCACTACACACTTAATTTAATCAAGTAATTATAGATACAAATGTATATGAGGGGGCTATCTTTAGGTCTCTAACACTCTTGCTGCAGAAGTGGAGTCAAGCTGATTGTTCCTCTAAACTGTTGTAAGCAGTTTACTTTTTCAAGGCTATCTTTACAAGGAAATGGCTAGAAATTTACTTTTATAAAAGAAAAACAAAGATGCAGTCCCTTTACAGATTTACATAAAAGGTTGCACATTAGATAAAACACATTTAAATTTGTATATGGATAAATTAGCCTTTCAATTGCTTGAAGAAAGTTACCACTGCAGGGAATGAATCTAGCAGACAAACGGGAATCATACTGATGCAGAATGAAAGTGGGTTTAGGGAAGAAATTCTGATATTTCTCTAATAGACTCTACCTACTTTTATCACATGATCTTATCACAGATTTTATAAAGAGAGGAAAATGCAGATCAGGGCTTAGTGGGACTGCTGTTTTTGCTCTCCCCAATTTCTAGTAATGTAAGAAACACCATATCAAGGATCTTAGCTACGGGGGGGGGGGAGGGAATACAATAACTAAACTTGTAAAAGCGCCAGCAGTGTGTTGGGGAGAAGACACTTCACATCCCCAGTGGCCAGGCACTCCTCTACTTAACTCCATGGTCTCTTTATCATCTCAGCCTGACACATATGGTCACACATTATTAAGTATACTTAGTCCAAAATAAGGGAGAAAAGATTCTTATATGGTTAAGAGCCAGTCAACCCCAGAAGAGTTTTCAAAGGGGCATTCTTTGAAATGCTTCCGATTAGCTGCCATCCCCAAAACAAAGCTCAGACAGGGAGAGAAGGGCCTTTGGCTGAATAATCCATCCCACACTCACTCCTAAACAGCATACGGGAGACAGGGAAGCACGGAGATGGAAAAGGGATAGAAAGGAACCCCATCCCTTTGATCATGGAACTCCCCCGTGACAATGATGTCATTGGCTCCATCATCTGCAGAAAGGAATTCAAAGGAGAAGAGCCTTATCCAACCTATGCAAAAATCTGGTTTGGGAGAGCACTCAAGGCCCAATGAACAGTCATCTCCCCTGTGAGGGAACTGCTCAACTCCAATAGAGCAAATGGCACCACAGAGAGGCAAATGCCCATCCTATCAGCCTCTCCTTCTAGAAACATAATGATCAGAGCAGGTCAGCCACTACCACATAAATGATGAGAAAGAGGGCTAGCCAACTGCATGCTGAAGTGAAGGCTGAAGGAGTATTGTCGGCCATCTCATCTTTCCCCCAAAAGACAGCAACAAGTAAGGGTGGGAAGTCCTAGATGGGTCCAACTCCATTTAGCCTCCTTTATTTTGTTTCTATCTCTATTCCTCCTAATGTAGATAAATGTTTTGGCTAATTTCTCTGTTGCCTGGTAACAGCGTACTATTTGTGTACAGTACATAAAGTAGCATGGCATCAATCTCTTTTCTGATTAGTCATCTCCTTTTCTGCTTGTAAACTGTTGTCTATATAGCTCATTATCAAATTTTCCAATAGGTGGTTTCTCAATGACCCCAAGTCCCACTAGTGTCTTTTTGTGATATTATAATACTGCTGCATACAGATTCTCTCTCCATAACATTCTTAAATGCTCAAGTAAGATTAACAGTACAGTATTTTATTTCCCAAACAATTCACTATTTTTATTGGTCAGCCAAGGAGAGAACTGTGTGCTCTTCGTCCAGCTGGTCTCAGATCAAAATATGGAGCAAATTTATTGTCTGAAATACACATTTGTATGCAACCAGTGCTCTCTTCTGACATTCTTGTTCAGAATCCCTCAAATTTGTGTCTGGGTATGTTTTCTATAATCCCATTTCTTTTTTAATCACATGCAACCCCTTTTTGTGTGCTACTGATGTTAAGAAGAATGAATGCACCCTTGCACTATTAAAAACAAAAAGCGTCTTACTTCCAGGAATGTACTGGCAAGATTCCACAAGTACAAGATTTAACTTTTGAGCATGGCAGTGGGCATATAAGGCTAATGGGTGGTCTTTCAAAAAAAGCCCCTTAACTCCATTGAAATGGCTGCTCAGTGAAGTACACTGGCTTTATCTTATACCTGATCAACAAAAGCCTTATAGAGTACATTGTTTGCAGTATTGTTGTAGCTGTGTTAGTCCCAGGATATTAGACAAGGTGGATGAAGTTATATCTTTTATTGGACCAACCTCTGTTGGAGAAAGAGACAAGCTTTCGAGCTACACACAGTTCTTCTTCAGGTTATAGAGTAAATGTCAATTTCTTTCACAGTATTACTGAATGTGTTACAGAAACAACAGGCAAGTCACAAAATGTAACAACATAGATGCTTCTCTGCTAATCTGTAATTAGGCAAATATTGAACCCGTATGTTTTTTTTCCTTACATGTGGGAGATGTCTGATTAGGACTCATCAGCTAAAACTAAAATTCATGAACCAGTAGTTATAAGATCTGTTGTAAAGTGAATCAGACCATTTTGTGAGTCAGCTGAGAGATTTATGCCATTTCATGGAATGCAATTATTTATTAGATAAATGTTGACAAACATTTTACTCAAATGTTTTAAATCAAATTTATTCTCCCTATCTAAAATTGCCTTTGCTAATTCTCTTCTCTGTGACCACAGAAAACAAACATTTCAAACTACAGATATTTCTATATGTCCCTGATTTCTGCAATCTATGAACCTTGTTTGTTTCACCTTTTGAATTATGTCACCCTTTTGTTCAAATGACTTAATATGATGCCTAACTTGCACTGTGGTTAGTTTTTGAAGAGTTCTGGGAAAAACATTGTTCTATTACTATTTTCCAGTTTGAAAACACTCTTAAGCTGTTATACATCTGCATTTCTCTCCCGGAGTGTGAAACATCTTTATGCAAAGCAGTAAGCTCTGTTTCTAGTCTGTATTCTAGTCAACAAACTTCTTTATCACCCTGAAGATTTAAGCCCCTCTTTTGTATCATAAAATTTTACAAAGCAATTTGGTGTGACGACTTGAACGAGACCTACACCTCTATCGTCCGTATCTCTAGGAGGAGAATGTTACCTTTTATTAATAGTACTGATCTTAGCCTTGATATACTTATCAATTGAAGAGGATTAATGAGGGAAATTATCAGCATTTGAGGTTTAGAAAAAAAGAGCTACCTGCACATTCATCAATCTAAGAAGGAACGTTTTGCAGTTAGTTCAAATTATGCCCATGCCTGGATATTTCTAGACTCCTATTTCCTGCACTTCCTAAGAAAGCTCTCACTTTCTCCTGAGAGAGCAGTCAGGACCTTGGAGCATATACTGAAAAAGAAGCTCTTTATGGGCAATCTTTTGTTACACAGTGGATAAAATGAGATGATGATTATGGCAAAGAATTATGGTAGAAATTTTATAAAAATGTGTATCATATCCACAATCAGATCAAAAGAATTAATGATGACAAGGCTACTATTGAAAAGCATTACTGCTGAACTCCTGAAGTCATCTACATAAATCCCTCTCAGAACAGTTCTGCAGTGTCACAAAGCCTCCTCTTAGGAAGACTGGAGACCTCTAGGAGAAGCATCAGAGAGTGCCTTGGCCTAGGAGTCGAATTGGAGCAGGGCACATTTTAAAATTATAGGAGGGTGAAAGGACCTGGATGTGCAAATGCAGGGGTAAAATTACATTTTTGTCTGAGCCAAGATGCACATTTTCCAATATTTAAATCTCTGCCAATTAAGCAAAAAATGCATAAGTGAAGAAGTCGTATTCATTCCACAAGCAGCCAAAATACCTGTGATAAAAGGTAACCTGATTTGACAAGTCTCCTATCTACAAAACTTCCACTGAAATTAAATGGGAGTATTCAATTTAAGTCACTTTATACGGCTCCGTTATTACAAGCCATAAAATGGGTGAAGTTAAGGGGAACACGCTTACCGTTTAACTGTATCTAAAAGTTCTAATAACATATTAATTTGTATTTATTCCCCCCCTCCCTTTTTTTTTTTTTTTTTTTTTTTTTTTACAAAGGGCCCCACTACCATGATCAGGGTGCATATCTATAAACACAGTATAGGTCAATGTGACCTTAAGAGCACCCCAGTGCCAGAGGACAAGGGGCTCCCTGGTATGTAGCAGTGAGATTCAGCTGTCCTGACCAGCTCAGTGTTGTCTTAATCTATATCTAAAAGATATCACGTAAGGTATCGTATGTGAACTGGTTGCACACTGGTCCATTAATATTATTGCACGGTGCACGTACAGGTGATAAACGAAAAAATATAAATATGTGCTAGAAATATGTTCTTAAAAATGTGTTTGACATGTAGGGCTTACGTCACCCCACCCTAGACTAAGGAATGTGGACCAGTCTGCTTGAATGTGTCCCCAATGTAAATTGAACAAGGAGAGGCAGTGAAAGTACATTTACAGAAAAGTTAAACAAAACCATCAAACTAGTGACTGGGGGAGATGGCCTCCTAACTATTTTGACCAGGGGGAGGAGACTGCAAAAATTAACATGGCGTCAGCTCCCTGGTGGACACAACAAGCTGAGCCCCCAACAAGGCTTCCTGACTTTGAAACAAAGATAAAACCTTGAGGATGTAAGCAGGGAGGAAAAGCCATTTGGGCATCCTTCATCTGAAGAGACAATTAAACTAAGTGCTTTGAGCTCTGAGTTGGATCCTGGTTAAGCACTGCCATACTGGAAGAGCAACTGTGGTGAAAAAAATCTACCTTGAACAGAAGACTCTAGTTTGTTAAGTTAGGTTTTAGTCTTAGAAGCATACTTTTACTTTTGTTTGTTTATAACCATTTCTATTTCCATTCCTTCTATTTGGTATCACAAATATCTGTTCTGTGTTAATAAACTTAACCTTGTTTTATTACACACCCCTCACAGTGCAGTGTTTCAAACTGAAGATTAAAATCCTCAGCCAAACTAACAGGCTGGTGCTGTGTACTGTCTCTTTGAAGGAGCAGTGAACTTGATAAGGTTTTGTGAGTGCTATAGTGAGAGGGGCTGAGCACAGTAGGGGAGACGGGTTCGGGGAGACTTGGGACTGGAAGGGCTGTTGGTATCACTCTGCAAGGAGTAACCAGGCATTGTGCTGTGAAGCAGGCTAGTGATATCAGAGCTCTGAGTTAAAGCTGAACAGCACAGAAGCACCCAGGATAGGTGGTGACACAAGCCCTTATTGGTCTAGGTGAACCCCAAAGTTTCATGGTGTAGTAATACAAACATTAATTAAATAAAAAAGATAAAATAAGAAAATAAAAATACCCATCCCAAAACCTTAAGCAAAAACTCAGACACAGAAATATGCACCACAGCATGCCCTGAAGGCAAATAAACGTAGGCTTTGACATACTGACAAGGGAGTCAAATTCCACTAAACACCACAGAATGTTTGCAACAACTCATTGAAAGACTTCAACGGCCTTGCTGGAAAACAGAGAGACAAAGTGGGTGAGATAATATCTTTTACTGGACCAGCTTCTGGAGAGAAGTGGTCTGCCAGGTAGCTAGGACTCAAGACAAAGTTTTAAAGACGTGTATCAACGTACTGAATTGCACTTGGAAACCAATAGGAAACTAAAGCAGTCTTTAGAGTACTAGCATAGTATGCTTCCTGTAGCTCACTCCACCCAGTAGCTGGGCTGCTGGATGTAGAACCCACTGGAGCAGTCCATTGTGGAGAAAACAAAAGACATGGAGGCAACTGCTTCACCAAGTACAGAGGAGAAAAGTGGCTTTCTTCCCAACTACTGTGTCATGAGCAGCTGAAGCTCCAGTAGTATCCCTGGACCTCGTACCTTCTTGAAGAGAAAGATAAAGTCCCCTCAACACTGAGGGGAATGGCAATTCCCATCTTTAACTTTAGAGCTTTCCCCCAATGGCATTGGGGCAGAAAGGTCTATGGTTCCTTGGAAGCTTAAAGAGGCTGATGAACAGCAGCAAGAGCCAAAGGAATGGAGGCAGGTGTTCAGATACTCAGGTGATGAGTATGGGGGAGACATACATTTTCAGTCAGGTACTCTCTGCCATCATCAAATGGGGCTGGGAGAGGGAAGTGTACAGATCAACCCATAGGTGCATATGAGCACTATTTGGCACACATGGGGCCCAGCAAAGCTGCATTTATAACTCTCCTTCACAACTGTCCCCTCCCACAGTTTTTTGAGTCAGCATTGAATTAGCCTCTGGGGAAAAACCTCACCAGGGAAATCTTCAACTGCCCATCTAAGGCAGTTCTAAAGGTCCATGTGCACCATTAGAGTGGTGCAGAGGGGCCCTAGAGTAGGCCAAGATTTGGCTCAAAGATTCAACCCCTGAATAGGGGTGAGTTGGATTTGGTGGCCAAACAACAGCTGTATGGCTCCTAGAATGACTTCTTGCCTCATAAGAGTGCCACGGCCACTATGGTAAGCAGGACATGGAACTATTCATTTTTAACCCTTAAAATAATAAAGAGATGTGAAAGGTAATATGAAATTACAACAACAATTAATTCAATGCAATTATTGACACCAAATGTATCAATTCAAACACTTCCAAAGGTAGGTTTAACCTCACTCCTTAAAAATAGATCCATATAAAGTATTTGTATTAAATCTTTGTACACATCTACATATAGAAAACCCAAACCTTCCTAAATTTACTTGTTACCAACTTTTAACATATGGATGAGCACTGAGTTGAGAAAATGTAAGTTACTACATATTTGGTTGTTTGGAAGAATATTGCACAATATTAGCATTTTATTCCCTATGATTTAGGAAGATGGTCATCAGTACCCTATTTTAGTCATTTCCTCTCTAGAGTACAGTACTATATTTTAGTCATTTCTGAAGATACAACACCTCGCCACCAAAAGCAAAATTTTTGAGAATTACAGGCTTTACAGCTCACAGTGTTGACTCAGCTGTGTTGACAATGCTGCCATGTAATTCTCAGAGGTATAACATCCTCGGAACAGTGCAGACAATGTGGTACAGCATGGGGATTTAGCATGCCTGTGGGTATATTAGGAGTACCAGCAAGTGTTTTCAAATCAACATCCCTAAACCTGAAGAAGAGCTCTGTGTAAACTTGAAAGCTTGTCTATTTCACCAATAAAAGATATTGCCTCACTCACCTTGTCTCTCTAGTATCCTGGGACCAACATGGTTACAACAGTGCAAACAATCCCTAAATAGGTGTCATTTTAAAAAGCGATAATCTTAAAATGGAAAAAACAAAACTAGGGTGGCACACGCCAAAACTACCAATTTGATTTCACCACAGGTTATTTCTATATACAAGTAGCTAATCCCCTCTAAAAAACACAAAACAGCCAGTGGCAAAGGCAAGAAGAGAAAATTAGCAAACCTCTGTATTGGTCTTGTTAATCTATGCCATTTACCTAAGGGTAAAAAGACTAGTTTTGCCATTTAAACAGGCTTAAATCCTTCTTCTAAATGATCTTGTGTCTACACAGAGAGATTAAATCTAAAATTTAAGGCATTTCAACTAGTGTTGCATTCTTAGTTGACTTGGCTTCAGGAATACCAAGCTGTTTGTACGCCCTCATACTGGAAATACAAAAATTACTTCCAGCTACCAAAATTAAAAAGGGTTCAAACTGATTAAAGTATTTCTAAGAGGTGAAACAGGATGAGATTATGAACTGTTAAGATGCAACTTTATGAAATCGTGAACTGCACCTGTGCAACTAAACCTCAATTTATACAGGTGCTTTTAAATTGATTTTGAACTGCTAAATTCCCTGATTCATCTCTTGAAAAGCCACAGAAGCTCAGATAACTAATGAAATTCAGAAAGGCTTAAAATAATTTCAAGCTGTGAAGTCAGGCTCAAGACTACCTATACTCTGATTCACTGTTGATGTGAACTGTATCACACATTACACAAAACTCAGTTGCCAAAATAGGCCAAAGGATAGCTAGGAGCAAAGTTATTTTCCTTTAGCAAAGGGGCGGTCACTCCTTGACCCTTAAGTAAGCATAGTAGTTATCTAAAAAAGCTGGGGAAAAGAATCTACTTGTTATTATGACTGGCTATTGTTTTACCTGGCACACCTTGCGCAGATGTTCAACGTGACCTTCGCCTGAGGTTCAGCAGGATGTGTGCTTCGAGTTTGATTAAATTTACTCCCAGAAGTCATCACACTGGTTACTCCTTCCATTCTTAAATCATCAAGATCCTCTGTAACAACACAAAATGAGTGGATGAACTAAATTACGCTGTAGAAAATTTTGCAACAATAAGGGTATTTCTCCTGTAGAGTCAATAAGGAAATGTTAGACGTGAAACAGCTACTGAACATTGGGAAGAAGACAGATATAATTACTTTCACAAAAAAGGAAACATTATTTTTAGGCGATTTTGCATACATACATACAAATATATTGTGCTAGAGGACATTAGAAATATGACACAGTATAAAAGAAAAAATATGTATTATATCAGACAGTGTTGCCAATTTTTTCAAGTTCTGTTTCACCAATCCATTTACCAGAAGTTTGCAAATTTATCTGTGGAAAGATGGTGACCGACTATTCAATTTAATTGTAGGGAGTGAGGGACCCAATCCAAAGGGACATTCAGTTACTGGGAGAATATGCTGCATCTTCTCTTGACATGATTGCTATTGATTTGTATTTTCTTGTTACCTAGCACTGCAAAATGTATTCTTAAAAATCAAAGAGATTCTGCTTAACCTGGAAAATATATTATGCTTTATTAATTTTTATTTATTACATACACATATTACATATACATACACAGACTTATAATGTCTGTAATTATATGACCCTTATCACTGTAGTATCTAAGTGGCTCAAAAGCATTAATGAACTTATCACCACAACAGCCTGTGAGGTATAATTCCCATTTTATAGATGGATTAAATAACTTGTCCAAAGTCACTGGCTGAACTGAGAATTTAAACCAGGTCTCCGGATTCCCAGTCCAGTGCCCAATCCACTACAACACCCTTCAAATATGTAAGCAGTGTGATTGGTAGAGGAAGTATCTCAGGTGTTTTTTATATCCTTTGCCACATGCATGGAAATTTACTTTCCCAAACAGAGCCAATGGCCCTTGTCCATGGAAAATGACTGGCCCAAGATAGGGTCTAGGGTCACATGAGCATATCACATGCCCCTGCATGTTTTGCTGAATCACAGGGGGTGGCCATTGACTCCTTGCTGTCTGAGGCATCTGCAGGCAGACTTACTGAGTGAGATGAGTTTCTTCAATGGTCCATTATGAGAGCTGAGTGTTCCTAATGGGCCGACAATACATAGATTTACATCAGTGCTAGACAGCTATCTGGTGGGTGTCACCCAGGAGTACGACACATTTAAAATACAAGTACATTGCCAATATTCATAACTTCAGATGCAAATATGATACATGCATAGAAACAAGATAATCATACTTAGCAAATTACAACTTTTCTATTCATAGCTTACATGACATACTTTGTACAAGATTTATGGTAATTGTGTAACTGATAACAACAGTGATATAAATGGCCACCTTTCTTATGAATAGCATCACACCCCTCCCTCCCTCCCTACTGTGCTGCTGTCTTCACAGCTGGGCAGCTGGCAATCAGATGCTGGCTAGGCACCCAGCTCTGAAGGCAGCTGCCAGCAGCAGTGCAGAATTAATGGTAGCAATACCATGCCATGCCATGCCACACTCACTTCTGCACTGCTGGCAACAGCGCTGCTTTCGGAGTTGGACTCCCAGCCAGTGATCGAGCTTCCTGCAGCCGGGGAAGGTTCCTAGGAATGTGTGTGACCTGGCCTCAGGAACAGCCCGTGCAGAGGAAGAGGAAGTCCTGTCCCTCCATAGCCCCTCCAGGACTTGCAGCTGAAGCCTGACCACTTGGGAGTTAAAGGGGCCTTGGGCTGGCTCTGTATGTGTGTGTGTGTGGGGGGGTGACCACAGCACCGCTGACCATGGGGCCCTGGGTGGTCACCCATTTGCCCACCTGTAAGGCCAGTCCTGCCCCCCTGAAGTGACACATCCCCCCCACACCATGCCACCTCACTTCTGCACTGCTGCTGCTGGCAGTGTTGCTGCCTTTAGAGATGGGCTCCCGGCCAGCAGCCACCGCTCTCCAGCTGTCCAATTCTGTAAAATCTGGTCTCCTCTACAATAGTCGGATTTCACAGGGGAGACCAGATTTCATGGTCCGTGACATGTTTTTCATGGCTGTGAATTTGGTAGGGCCCTACTTATATATGCACCTGTAAACTCAGTTTTTCTACAATGCATATCTAATGCACAATTTTCAAAGGGTCAAAAGATAAACAGAAATTAAAGGAACAGCCAAAGGCAGCTGATGGTAGATGAGCTGAGGGGGTTAAGAAGGCTATAAAGAAAAATTAAAGGGAGCGAGGGAGGGAAGAGAGAGTCTCCGCAAATTTATAAACAATACAGGCAGTTTTGAAATGGATTCTAAAATAAATGGGGAGTCAGAGAAGATATGGGTTGAAGCAATAAGGCTCCTTGTTGTGTATATGAAAAGATGAGGTACCACCTGTGGAATCACCAACACTAGTACCTGCAGCACTTTTGGTTTTCTTTAACCGTGGCCAAGGACCGAGCTTGCTTATGGTATCCTATGAGATCACGGCTCATAGCTGTATAGCTGCATTTTAGAGTTTGATCATAGTAGCAAAGATAAAGAAACTTCAGTTGGTAGGAAGCAGCAGCAATGTCTGCACAGAAGGGGAAGGGGGTGAAATGGGGCCCAGCTGGGCCGAAATGGGGCCGGCCACCCCTTCTCCCAGCACCCCTCTTCCAAAATCCAGAACTGTGCAGCAGAAAACTCCCTCTGGGGGCATAAGACACAGGTGATATCTTTCTAACCTTCCACTCTGCCATGTGGTCTTGGGGGAAACTGCAGGGAGGAACCAGCCTCAGACTAGCCAGTAGGAGCAAGCAGCTGCAAAAGCAGGAGCTTTCAGACATTCAGAGAGCTTTCTATAAGTCTCACTGGACTTTCCTGCCCTTTGTTATTGGTCGTTTGCTCCAAACCCGCCTCCTATCTCAGTCTCTTCCCCTCAGTTTCACTCCTATCTCTCTTACTCTCTTCTTCCCTGCCCTCCTCAACCCTCTTCCCTTCAATGTCCCCCCTCCCTTCACTTCTCTTTACATTTAGCTGTTCCCCTCCAAACTAACTGCACTGTCCCCAGAATCATGGAATTAACAACGTTTGTTCCCACCACATTGTTCACTCTGCTTGTGTTCTACCCCTTCCCCCACACTATGTCCGCCCTGCCTATTTAGACTGTAAGCTCTTCAGGGCTGGGTCCATCTACTACTCTGTTTGTACAGTGCCTAGCACAATGGGGCCCCATTAGGCACTGCCCTAAAAACTTGCTCATCATTATCATGGAGATACTCTTTTGGGGGCATTTAATAAACAACACACATACAAGGTGGCAGAGTAATAAGATATAAACTTTAAGCCTGAAGAAGTAACAGTAAACTTGAACAACATTTTTTTGAATGGCACCCTTAATCTAGATCTGGTTGAAGGCGGCATTAACAATAACATTTTTATTGCCTAATGAAAAATAAAAAAAATTAAATTCTTTGGGCCAGATCATCATCTGATGTAAAATGTCAGCTCCACTGAAGTCAATTTACACCAGCTAAGGATCAGTTCCTTTCATTTTTATCCATAGCTAGCACTGCCAATGCAAACTAGATCAAATGAACTGATGTTTTAAACCAAATTTATTTACATTCGGCAAGAGTTACCCAATCAATACATAAGGATATCGTACACAAACCAAAGTGTGTGTACACACACACACGGAATTTAATTTTGTTTAAAGAGAAGAGAGTCACAATTTTTGAACAGCTGTAAACTACTGGATGGATTAGGTTTTAAAGGAAATGGCAGCTTATGCCTCATTTTTTCCCCAAGCAGGTGTTATTTCTGTAAGTGAGGTTTCCAACAATTCTCTGCTTGATTAAGTTTTGGCTGTCTGACAACATAGAAAGGTACAGTAATTCTATATTATAAGGTGCCAACCATCATAAATTTTAAATGTATATCCCTACACTACAAGATGTGTGTCACTCACTTTTACTTAGTACTAAATTTGATTAGCTACTGCTCTGGCCTTTTCCTTACAATAGTAAATGAAGTTAGATACTTTCTGCTTCAAAGCTTGCAAAATATACTAGCAAGGTAGATGTCAGAGATGTGTCTAGTAGTACCCAAAACAGGAAAAAAATGCAAAATGTTAAATAGGGTTAAGTCATCATTCTATTCTTTTAGCCAAACAGCTGTAATCTATACTGAAATGCATAATATTTACAACGCAACTCACAAGATCAGATTTTTGCAAAGAATGCTCATTTACCTAATGCAATGCTGGAGGGGAAAAGAAAGTATCCTGCCAGCTGTGTGCAAATTCATCAGCATTCCAAATGGAAATACAAACATAATCCCACTTAGCCAAATCCTGTTTAACGAAAACACTTGTTTAAACACAAGATTTGATTGTGTCTCTGGGACTGAATGCAGCCCTGTATTCACACCCTCCACACAACTGTAATAATCTTTGTACAAAACATACCTTGTGAGGTATCATTTGAAAAAACTAATAACCTGCTGGTCTATAATATCCTGGTGAAATGTATGTAGCAACATTATACGTAAAGTTATGAACATAAACTGAAATATAACTGAAATGTGTTTACCAGACAAGTTTGGGGATGGCATAAACCAGTTCCTCAAAGACAAGCTGATGCCTCTAGCCCGGTGTCAACATTGATTGGCAATCACCTGTCAAGTGGCCATTCTTTGGCAAGGAAGGGGGGCAGGAACAGATTGATCTGCATTTTAACAAACAACAACATGGAACCTCTTTCACCATGAGCCTTCATCCTCGCAGCAGGAAAGAACTTTATCTAGGGGTAACCCTTAGCAGGGCCAGCTCCAGGCACCAGCCGAGCAAGCTGGTGCTTGGGGCGGCAGATTGAATGAGGCGGCATTCCGCCCAATCCTAGGGTGGCACGGTTGCTTTTTTTTTTTTTTGCTTTGCCGTTTTTTTTTTTTTTTTTTTTTGCTTGGGGCAGCCAAAAAGCCAGAGCTGGCCCTGACCCTTAGGAAAATTCATTCCAAAGAGTGACTGGACAAGAATGCCCCAGGTATTTTCTCTCTCTCTCTCTCTCTCTCTCACCTAAGGTGACAAAAGAACCAGCCTTTTGACTTTGGAAGGAATCCTGACATGAAAATTTGGTTAGAAATGTTGCTGGGAACATGTGGTAAGGATTTTACCTTGAACTAAGTCTAGTTTGTTAAGTTTTAGTTACTAGAAAGCATTTTACCTTTATTTCTCTTGTAACCATTTCTGACTTTAATGTCTTACACCTGTCCTCACTTAAAGCCACTCTCTTTGTAATTAAATAAACTTGCTTTCTTCTTTATTCAAAACTAATCCAGAGTTGTGTTTAAAATGAACTGTTTGGGTAACTCTAGTTAAAGTAGCAAACTATTGCATACTGACCCCTTTATAGGGTCAATAGACCTTTTATATCTGAACTGTCCAGGAGAGAGCTGAAAAGTGCACAACACGTGTTTTTGGGAAAATTCAGAACTGGGAGTATGTTGGGGTCACCCTGCAAGTGGTAACCAAGGCTGGTGGAAATCAGAGTCTGACTGGGGTGTTGCTGGCAGGCTGCAGCTCTACACAGACACTCAGAATGTGATCTGCATGTTGTTTGGCTGTTTGTGAGCAGCCCAAGTTGGGAGCTACTGCAGGAAAGCATTGTGAGGCACCCAAGGCTGCAGGGAAAATGGTGATGCAAACCCTCACTAGTCTAGATTGCACTCTGGAATATGATAGTCCCCCAAGATTTACCGTGCCTCCCCAGCAATACTTTGTGTCTTCAGTTGCAAACCTCAAATCTGGAGTGCAGATGCCACATCCTTCTCCTGCTACCCTAACTGAACTTGCCTAAGTTGCTTGGATGTCCATAGTTTTATTGAGCCTGCATGCAGCCATCAGAATCTACCGGCAATCTTCCAAATCTTCAATTCTCTGAAGCTTTGGGATGTGCTAATAAGAACTTCCATACTGTGTCAGATCAATGGTCCATCTAGTTCAATATCCTGTCTCTAACATTGACAGACCTTCAGAGGGAGTGTACAGAACAGGTTAATTTTGGAGACATCCACCTCTGTCTTGCCTTCCTGGTTTCTAGCAGTCAGAGGTTCAGGGTTGCCATGAGCATGGGGTTGCATCCTTGACCATCTTGGCTAATGGCCATTGTTGGACCTAGCCTCCATGATTTTTTGAACCCAGTTATACTTTTGGCCATCACAACATCCCACAGCAATGAGTTCTACAGGTTAATTGTATGTTGTGTGAAACAGTACTTCCTCTTGTTTGTATTAAACCTGCTGCTTATTCATTTCATTGGGAGACCCCTGGTTTTTGTATTGTGTGAAAGGGTACGTAACGCTTCTCTATTCACTTTCTCCATATCCTTCATCATTTGAGACACCTCTATCAGAGCCCCCCTCTATAAAAAAGCATATACCAGATCTTGAGTTCCATGCTGATTTTAGCCTGCATCTGACATCCACAGTCATTACTAATAATCCAGTCAATAATGCATCGCATCACAGTCACTATTCCAATATCAAGCTTCTCCAAGAGAACATTACTCAACAACGGATACATATTCTAAAGAAGAACAACTGCTTATAAATGGTGGTCCCAAAGCATCTAGTATTAAAATGGATACAAATTAGTGTAACTATGCTCCTTTGAAAAAAAAAAAAAAAAAAAATCTGAATCTCAAGATGAAAGAGTTTAATTGCTTTTATATAATGCCATGGAACATCAACAGTAGCTAAAAAGCTTTTCATTCAGCTTGGTACTTCCTGGAACACTGAGTTTTCCTTTCCTTTTGTTTTCCCTTGATAGACTAAATATTGATAATACAGCTGAATTACTGCATGAATTAATTGAAAGCAATGAGAAGTCATTGACAAAAGTAGAGGACACAAAAGAAAATGTGTTAAAAAAAGAAAGAAAAAAAGGCAGTTTCACTCTCCATGAGGATGACACTTTCATGTCAGAGGAAGGGAGCACCCATCCTCCATTGGAAAGTTTCTCAAATCCCCACACAACTTCCACCTACTTTTGTTCTGATTGTGGCTTATCATTTACAGTGAGGCCCAGACCAGACCCAGGAACCAGAACACAGGATGCTGCTTTAAGTAAATTATTTTGTTTTGTCATTATAGGCTACATTTCCTTCCACATAATTTTCTTCTCATGTAATCTCCCTGTATAAATGAGAGGAACAATTGCCTCTCAGCACTCAAAATTTGAACACCAGTATCTTCAATGGCATTCTCATGTTAAGGTTATTAGTCAAGGCTATCACTTCAAAAAATTCCAGCTTTTAGCATTTTATCATTAAAAAGTCATGGCCTGTCACCTCAGTCAGGCTGTAACTGAGCAAGACTCCTCTCTCAATCTCATAACAAACTTGGTCTTGGTCTACATGCCCAATTTATGTCATTAGAATTATGTCGCTCCAGTGACGTAGTTATACTAATCTAATCCCCCGTGTAGACAGCGTTAAGTCAACAGGAAGGCTTATCCTGTCAACATAGCTACTGCCTCTCAGGGAGGCGGAGTACCTATACCAACGCGAGAAGCTCTCCAGTCGCTGAAGGTAACGTCTTCACTAAGCACTACAACAGAGCAGTGGCACTGACACAGCTGCACCGTTGCACTGTGATAAGTATGGACAAGTCCTTAGTTGTACATGATTATCAATTTTAAATTATCTAAAAGCAAGTAGTTGAATATTACATATATTTAAACAATTAGTTGTGCAAAATAATTTATATTTTACTTAAAATAATGTGGCCTATGATTTTTTGCCTTTTTCCTACAAGTGTATGACTTTGTGAGGAATCCCATTCTCTGATTATGGAGCAGAAATACCAATTTCCCACAGCAAATACTTTAATGTTAAAATACTTCTGTACCAAAGATGACACTGAATACAAAAATGAATTGGGGAAAAAGTATACTAATAAAATCTAATGATTCATGGAAAACAAGAGTTCACTGCCATGGCAGATGAATCTTCAAGGGCTACATTTGCGGCCTTGTCTTTGTTTTTGTTTTCCTACACTATAACATGATTCACCTCCATGTGATCATACAGAAGCTAAGAAAATACCCATTGACTTCAACAAGGCCAGGATCTCACTCCAGAACTCTCTCTGTTCTTCTCTCTTCCTGCTCCTTGCCCACTTTCCTCTACCCAACCTCCATGATTAGCTGTTCTTTCATATCTTTGTCCCATTCTACATGTTTGAGCTGTGAAGTTCACCACTTTACTTTTTATTGCATTCCTTCCCCTATTTTTTCCACCAGTCCAGTATGCATTTTGGGCCCCATTCTACAAATACATATGGAGCATAGCGCTGTCTACTGTGAGTAATACCACAGAAAAATGTTTGGAGGATTAGGCCCTTACATAGCAAATTCCTTCAGCAGGGAACTTGTCTCATTAGACTTTGAAAATCCTGGGTGCTACTAGTATATAAATACTGAATTATAGTGACTTCTATATATAGGGTTTGAAATAATGCAATGTGTGACACTGCTTGGCAACTGCTATCATTTTATTTAGACAGATTAGAATTCAGAGTTCAGAACAAGCCAATTAAACAATTGTGTGTGTGTTTGCATATGACTATTCCTTTTCCTGTCATGTTTCAGTACTGTGTGGGCTCTGAGCTCAAAATGTAATTATGGCTTGAAAATCTGTGCCTACTGTGGACTCTCCCTCTGTGGATCTGAATCTAAAATTAAATCCCACTGCTATATGAAGACACTGGCAAGTAAGATGTACACCACAGGCACCATGCAGAGAATAGTGCAAAATAATTTTTATAGTACACCTCTATCCTGATATAACATGACCCGATATAACACGAATTCAGATATAATGCGGTAAAGCAGTGCTCTGGGGGGGGGCAGGGCTGCGCACTCCGGTGGATCAAAGCAAGTTCGATATAACGCAGTTTCACCTATAACGCGGTAAGATTTTTTGGCTCCCGAGGACAGCTTTATATCGGGGTAGAGGTGTAATAACAATGCTGCACTAAATAGCTACAAGCCAGCAGTGAGATATTTTGATAATTGTCCAGATAAAAATCCATTTTCTATTACTTTTGCTCCAGAACAAAAAGGAACAGGAGAAAAACGTATCTACTTCAGCCAAACACAAGGATAGCCCGACAGAGAGAGCAGGATTAGACCATTTTTTTAAATGGGATTTTTTTGTTTTATGCTTTTTTATGGACTAGTTTGATGGTGCTAAATATTTTTAGTGTAGTGGGCCAGTAGGTGGCAGTGTGTGTTATTGGCATAGCCTCCAACCCCTTCTGGTTATAGCAACCGCGTTGGAACCAACATCCTTGTTGTGTGGACTGTCATTAAGATGTATTGAAAGTTCCATGAGCAGAGAGCTTGCCAGATCAAACCCTTCATCCTATTAGTTGACATTCTTCACTATTTCTGCCTTCTTCCTACACTGTAATATATACTGTAATTTCCTAAATGGAGTAATATTGAAACAAGCCAAGAAGGATGAGGCATAAAGCTAGAAATTTTCATCATCCATCTTTGGAAAGATTAAGACCATTTATGTGTTGTGGTATACACAGGAGTTTTTCAGTTCAATATAGTGCCAAAAACAGCATATTTTCCTTTGAAAGTGGGAAATTGAGATAATGAACCCTGATTTATGCTATTATAGGCCAACCGCTATTTTTGGTCCACCAGTAAAGTAATGAATCTTCCTTGTAAGCTATGACTGTCTCATGGCAGCATTCTTCCACCATGATAGACACTGATTGATTGCCTGAATAGTGTGGATTTCTCATGGATTGTTGACTGAAGCCCAGGCTGTTAATATGTTCCATTACTCCCATATAAATACATACATAAATAAATAAAATATACTTGTGCTGATGACAGTTCTTTTTGCGTTCCAAGAATCTCTTCTGATTTGGAGTCATATTGTAAGCAATTTAATAGACACTTAACCAGCCTGTAACGGGGTGCATTCCATGCCCCTCCGGTTTGGCCCTTCTCCCCCTCTTCTCAGAGACTCAGGGACACTTCAGGCTGGTTCACAAAGAACTCCTGACCAATGGCATTAGTCTTCATTAGCAAAGTACACATAGTGGACATGGGCCTGGGGAGTTTATGAAGTATGTCCAAAGTTCCCAGTAGGTCTGGGGCCTCTGGACCAAACTGTTACTTTAGCAACTGATTCAGTTATAAGTTCAGTACTGTGACTCTGTTGAGAATGGCAGGTCAAATCATTGCTTTAGTGTTACAAAACACACTAAACCTCCTGCTTGACTAATAGGGAATTTATATGATATCCTGGCCCAGCCAGTTCTTCCAAATTACAGGCTCATCCCCCCAGTTCCCCAATTTGCAAGTCTGGGTTATCCCAAAAAAGGGCTTTTGCATGCTAGTGAGAATGAAATTGGTTCTTCTTTGCTAAGACGGCCCACATCCTTCAGGCAACCACCATGGCAGACCCTTATTTTTCTCCATCGAACAAAATAGGAACCAAGCAGACCCACGGGGGAAATGGATGCATTAACCCCATTCAGTTTCTGCACATGTGGGCATAATGGTGTTAGCATGCTGGAACCAATCTGACAGCTGTGACATAATAAAAGCATAATAATTTTGTAGGTCTGGGAAGTCCCTGTTCCCTACAGGGAGCTGGAGATTTTTAAGTGATAGTCATGAGCCTTGACCAGGACCATACAAAAAGGCTCTAATAATGTTAACTTTTCTAAAATAAAATGGAAGACTTTATACAAGTAGATTGCTTAGACTACAGAGAACCCTATACCAAAAATGCATTATTGTATTAACCCTCCCCCCAAAGCTTAGGGAGAGGATGGCACCTATTTGTATCACTAGGTACACAAGGTTACATTGCTGGTTGTAATACAAGAGGTTGGGTAAGAATATAACAGTTGGATGCAGGAACCATATGGGTCCAAATTCAAATGTTTGTAAAGTATAACACATACCCCCAGACCAATCTCTCAAAAGCCTTTTCTATATCTGATGCTCATACGGCTTGTGGTCATCTTATTTCACTGCTATGACATCAATAAGTTGTCAAAGATTATCTGAGCCATAACGGCTGGTGACAAACCTGATCTGGGTTGTGATAGAACCCAAAACCTTCTCCATTCTCATAGCCAGAACTTTTGACATCACTATTACTAAGTGAAATTGGCCTATAGTTGGAACATAGTTTGGCATCTCCTCAGGGTTAAGGAGTAACTGATATTATGACTTCCCTCCATATAGGGGGAAGCATGCCCTCTAGGACAGGCACAAACATTTTAAGCATCTCGTTAGACATGAGGTCAAGGAAGTGTCTATAGAATTCAGCAGGGAAGCCATCTGGCCCAGGGGCTTTCCTGATTTTCATATTCTTAATGGCTTGAATAAACTCTTCCTCGGTTAGGGGAGTATCAAGGTTTCTATACTGGGCTGCAGCAGTTTGTGGTAAAGTTCATTTTTGAAAAAGTGAACCAAAGCATCTGTGGAGAGGTTGTGTCCGATTTGTACAGATCTTTAGTGAAATTAAAGAACACTTTATTAATATATTTTGGTGATGTACATAATGTTTATCACAGATGACTGATTCTACATGCAGAGGTCTTTTGTTTTAGGTGAAAATCAGCACTTGCCAGCTTTTTCCTCCAATTCCCAGAAGTACTAACTTAGTTGAAATAGGGCAAATTAAGCATCCACTGAGTGTAGCTTATTGAATTAATATCAACTTCTATGCTTTCTTTTAACAAGAGTTAAATTGAATGAATATAGGTGTATGTGCAATTTAGATAAAATTAATTTCAGGATGATCAAGAAGCATGGCCATCAGGGAAATAAAAACCTCTAAACTAGATGATGTTCTAGTGTTTAATGCCTGAAAGCAGGAATGGCCTTGTGATACTGCTTCTCTAGGAATGCATGCAGAAGAATTTTCAGCTTTAGAAGCTGGGTTTAGTGTATACTCTTAAGTTTTTGCTCTGGGTGGTAGGGAAGGCCTTCTACCAGACTCGAGTGTGAGGTCAGAAGTAACGAGTGCTATTGTAAAGAAAATGCTAGAGGGAAAAAACCATGGCTTGGAATACATATTGCCATATGCATCCATACTTTCTAATGAATCTGTCTTTGCTAAGATCAGAGTGAAGGAAAGACTATATTCTATTGTTTGTACTTTATTTTCAATTGAACTTTAGGCTCTGACTTGTATCCACAGTTCTCCAATTTTCAAGTTGTCAGTATTTGCTCCTTTCTCTCTTTCCTCAGGCTCTTGATATTCATTAAAACAAACCATAATTATATTGGCCAAATCCTGCTCATCTTACTCAGCTAGACCTTTCTGACTTAATTGCAGTACTTATGCACAACTTTTAAAAATTATTTTGCTATTTAGGGCTGTCCTTAGAGTCTTTCAGCAATTCTTTAATAATACACATTCAGCAGGAAGTGTCTGTAGTGCAACAATACTAGAAATGTTTTGTATTTAAATTAATGGTCTTAACATCAAGAATTACCAAAAATATTTAAAAAAAAAAAGCAAAAAATGGGAGAAAAAAGCGTGCATTAGATGTTTGGTTTTTTAATTCCTTACAGAAAGGACCATAATATTTTTGGAAACATCTGGTTACTTCTGCACAAGTTTCCTAAAATACAGCCAAAATATTTCAGTTCACATGACATGGTGGTCAACCAACCCTCTTTGTATGAGATTAGTAATTTGCCTATGCACATTTAAAAAAAAACCTCTTCATTGAGAAGCTAAGATAAATTACTATTAAATTCATTGCATTATAGAGTTAATAGAATATCCATCCTTTTACCCACAGTTATAAAGCAGCTATACAGTAAATATTCAGCCACATAGCAAGCTTCCAGCAAACTGTTTAATTTGTGTAAATTAATTTTTGTGCTAGTAGGAGAGCCACATTCATATTTCTTTGTATCCACTTCGTTTACTCTATCAGTTTCTTGGCAAGGTTTACCTTTGCTGGTTGTCAAGTAGCCAGTGGAAATTTATACACTTTTCACTGTAAAAATAATGAAAATCAGGGCAAAGCATAAAAATTAAATCCTATCTGAAACATTTTCAGTTCAGCAGTACATTATAGTGGACTTCCCAATAGCTTTCTTTAAAAAAAAAAAAATTACAAGCATTTCTAAAGTGCCAGTCACTATAGCATCCATATGCTCTTTCACAAACCTCTCCATCCCCCCCACCCTTCTTCTTCCTTCACAGCCCCTTAATAAAATAACTGGATTTCCAGGTGAAGTCAAGGACCACATTTGTCCTATAGAAAAGAGTCTGCATATAGATGGGGTATTTCAACACACTAAGATGTTAAGATTCTTGTTCAGCTCTAGTAGAATTTCTGCTCTCTGTCTCTGTATGGTATGCCTGGGATCTGTCAGTCCAAGTGTCCAACTTGAATCTATCTGTGGTTCTGGGGGCATGGAACCAGAAACCCCAGTTCATTTAAGGATCTGTAGACTAAAATAAGTATTCTGAATTGGACAATTCAGGCAAGTGGTGAAGAGACTAAAAGAACTCTAAGATGGCAAAGCAGTGAGAATTTGTTATGATTTGCAGAGGACCAGTGCATACTGTATAAGCATTAATTTCTGGTCAATCTTCATGGTCAACTCCAGATGCATTTCAATAGCTTCAATGTTCAAAGACGTCTGATAGTAGCCATATATATGTATCAAGATAGACAGAGGTAGGAAGAGACAAGCTTGTAGATCACTGTAATTGCTCCTCAAACTCCTGCCTAGCTATGGATGGATGACTGTTATGTTGGCTACTGTTGCTATCTGGGAGTCCAAGATGAGTTCAGAAGGACCACACTGTGGCACACAACCTTGACAATCAGGGGAAGGTGGCCTCACTAGGGTAAAAGGTCATGGTATCTGTCAGTTCCTCAATTTGTGCCCTAGCAGCCACCTTCGTCTCTGCTTTGCCTTGGTTGAGCCAGAACTATCTGTTTTACATCCATCTTCCTATTTCGGCCAGATACTGGGATAGTTGGAACACTGCACTGTCTGCACTTAAAGAAAGATAGGTCATAATAGCCCACAGAATATCATCTTTCCTAGTTGGGGATCACCTGTACTTGTTAGATCTTTCAGGAAAGGAAAGAGCAAATCTATTTAAACACAATTTCATCCACTCCAGCTGTGTCCAGCAGCTGAGCTAATAGTTATATCAAAATCCACCAGTATATCTATCTAATGGTATTAGCATGAATGCTGGCTCATGCAACAGAGTTCCAAACTGAATGGTTTCTAATAAAATTCCATTGTCTCTACTGAAAGGAGGGGATTTTTTTCAAAAAAATTTGGTTTACATAAAAACTATATAGTTAATGATATTTTATAACCGCTCTACTTCTGCTAGAATGTTTGTGTAACCTATTGGTTCACTGGGCTTGTGATTTATATTTGCTCATGGTTTTGGTTTGGGTAAGAGAAACCTAAAAAGTATGTGGATCCCCCCAAACTGTTGGTGCAAGCACACTAATACAAAAAGAGAGAGATGCTGCAGAGCAAAATCTACAGAAGCGGTATACATAGCATAACATATGTGGTACTACAGTAACTACTCTAGTTTTATCAAATAATGCAGTACAAAATAATGGCATAAAATCTGGATTACTTGTTGCAGGATAAGTTATTATGTTGTAACCCATGGCTGCAATAGGATACATAGCTTAGAAAACTAAAGTGTTTCTTGTTATTCAACGCACTGTATTTATTTCCCAGATAAGCAGTAGAAACCACCCATTTCTTAAGTGACATCTTGTAAGAGCCATAAATCCATCCCATGCAGAAGTCAGACAGAGAAAATTACTTGACAGTTCTATTTCTCAAGATACATGGAGTGTCACCGATTTCAATGGGCCCAGGATTTTCACACATGGGTTTTAACTCCTTAGTGTAAGACTGGTACAGCTCTTGTAGATCTTGAGATGTTTTTAATCTTGAGGTTAATAGCAATGGGATAGTGCATGAGCCAGATGCCCTGGTGGCCATTATATGTCATCCCCTGCTGAGTAGAAATGCAGCTGATTAAACATTCCAATCAGTTCCTTTGTCTAAGTGGGAGGCAAAACTCTGAGAAAGAAAAGCCAGATCAACATAAGACAGAAAGTGTGCCTTAGAGAAATGTCAAAAATAAGGTGCAAGGGAAAACCAAGACCTTAAAAGTACTCTCCAGTCTCTGAAGGGGAGTACATAGGGGAATATAAATCCTATCATAGGGGAACTTCATAGAAATTAAGTAGTATGCCCTTCTCAAAAGGCGCCATCTGTGAAAAATTCTCATTTCTGGAGGGCAAGACATTTGATGGATATCTCAAAAGTAAAGTGAAGTTAAAGCTGCAACAAGCAGCAATAACAAGGGCAAAATTAACAGTGTGAACAGGGAAGATTTTCAGTTTTCATTGTTCGAGTTTTATTTAGCATTAATAATATAAAGAGTAAGATCTTTCAAGATAAAAGGGAAAGGGTACTAGTGCATTGAAAGAAATGTTGGAACAGAGAAGACAAGCGCCACTGGCTCTTCAGCATCAAGACTGACTAAAAATACCTATGGCTCTTAAGCACTGTTAATTCAGTGATGGTGCACTGAGATCAAAGTTGGTGCTAGAGTATTGCAGCAGTTGCACCAAGGTGCTAATAAATAAAGACACTAAGATGCAGAGAAAACTAATAGTGTACAAAGACGTTAGGCATCTAAGCACAGCACAGAACATAAGTAATTTTCTTCAAGACACTAAAGCACCAAGAAAAACTACTGAAGTGCCAGAGGCAACCATAAGAAGGATCTCACCAGAACCTTCTGAGGACAACATTTATACTTGGTGTGTACTTACTAATAGGAAGCCAGGCTCATATTCGACCCTCAGGACCTTAAGAGTTAACGAAGCTTTGCCTATTTCAAGGCACAGAAATGAAAAACCTGCATAAATGGTATCTTAACAGAAGATAGATATGAGGAAATGGATCTTAATAAGTAATTAAAAATAATAGTATGTATTACAGCAAGAAATACAATCATAGTTTTCAATTAAAAAATTCATTAACTTGCCAAGTAATCATTTCCATTTCTATTTTCCCTATAGTGGTTAAACTAAATAATACATGAAGCTGATATCTTCTATTGTGATGGTACCTGTAATGAGCTGAGATTTGACAATGGAGGTTAGGATCTTACACTCCTGCTATCAAAACATGTTTTTTGATCTTGCCATCTTTCTTTGCCTGGTTTTGAGTCCATGAAATACTTCAATACAAAGCAAGTCATGACTTCTGGTTTTCTGTCATGACTGTTAAAATAATGTTTGCTAACAAATGTGGACTTATCACGGCTGAATCTTTATCTATATTTGCAGCTCCTTAAATAAGCATGGGGCACAGGTCACTTGCAGATTTAAACTAGGGGAAATGGCGGATTCTCTGTAACTTGAAGTCTTTAAATAATTTGAGGACTTCAGTAACTCAGCCCAAGGTTATGGATTATTACAGGAGTGGGTAGGTGAGGTTCTGTGGTCTGCAGTGTGCAGGAGGTCAGAGTAGATGATCATGATGGTCCCTTCTGACCATAGTCTATGCATCTACAAAATTACAATCCCTTGTACTTATCACAATGTTTGAAGATGCCACCAACATACTCTGGGAATAACATTCAAACCTAACACACTAACTATATCATTTTCAATAAGTACCTTCACATTCCACTGAGACTTCTTTTTTTAGTATTTTATAAGCAATTCCGTTAATTTCATATTTTGATTTCAAAATAAAGTGTTAAAGAGTTACTAGTTGCTTCTACCCGCACACCTAAACTATATCTTATTAATATATAGCACAGTGTGAGTGAGTATATTTATTCTCAATATATAGATTACGCCTGAGGGCATTCTGCACCAAAAAATTAAAAATGCTGCACACAATATTTTAAAATTCTGCAAATTTCATTTGCCAATAAATAAATGCAGAGGCTCCAGCATGGCAGTGGGAAGCACAGGCCACTGGTTGCACAAAGGTGGGAGATCACCCTGCAACCTCCCCACCCACAGCACATGGACTCAGCGGTGAGGCTGCACCTGACCCTAACACAATACAAGGCCTGGGCCTGCTCCAGAAACACCTGGGGGTCCTACCCTTCTGTGCACCAGGTGTGGGGGCAGGCAGGCTCAACCAGGCAGGATCCAAGTGTAGAGGGGCTTAGTGTTGGGGGAGCCAGGTCTGAGGTGAGAGGGTTCTGTGTGGGACAATCTGGGTGCAGGCAGCTCAGTGGGGGAGTGTAGGTGTGGGGATCTGGATGCAGAGAGGCTCATTGGTGGAGTTCCAGGTGCAGGCACAATAGGACTCTGCAGAGGCTTCCAGGTGTTTACCTGACCAACAGGGCCTATCTCAGTACCCTAGTTGGCCAGTTTACATGTGAAGGTTCCTGCTCTGGGGTCTCTTCACCTGCCCTTTAGTCCTCTGACCCAGCTGGAGAGCAGTCTAGATCAGCCCCCTTCTGGGGGGTAACAGTTCCACAGTCCCTTCCCTGTGCCCATCTTAAGTGAGTCCTAGCAGCCAGCCAGAAGCTATCCCTTCGCTTCCCCACTCCCTGCCAGCAACTACCTGCCTTAGCCCTTTGCAGCCAGTTTAGAGCACCTCTTGCTCCCCCTTTCCCTGCTAGCAGATTGATCTATCCAGGTCCTTTCAGCTCCTGCTGCCAACCAGGAGCACCTCTTGTTCCCCAAGTCCCTGCAAGCAGATTTTGCTCACTCGGGCCCTGCAGCTCCTTTTATATGAGCCTGCTGTGCCCTCATTGGCTGCTCCCTGCAGCCTCTCTGATTGCCTGCTTCCTCTGCAGCCATTCTAGCTTTTTGAAGAAGCCAATAGTAATCAATTACAAAAGATATTCCATCTCTTAAGGAGGAATAGCTAATGCCCAATAGCTATCAGAAAGGTTGATGTGTATGCCTCGCTGCACATATATCAAAACATGCAAAGTTCACAAAGCCATTGTTAGCATTCCAGATTATTACATGGATATACCCTGGAAAATATTGTTCTTTTACAGCCCACAAATTCAGGCTGGCCACTTGAGACGGATACAGTCCAGTTCCTATGCGTTTCTACATAACAGGAAAAATGTGTTTCTCGCGTCAATATGCCAAAATGCTAAAAGGTTCTGCTCATAGTATGAAGACATTCAAATATCAGATAGTTTCTTGAGTAACATCCCCTGAAAAGATACCCCTCACTCAGCGATCAAATGGGGAAGTGGTCTGTAAGCCATTGTCAAACGCCTTGCCAAATACACAAGGAAACTTCTCTATCACAAGCATTACTCATGTCTTCTGCTTTCATGTGCTTGTGACCGAATAGTTAAGTTTGTAACATCTGGAGGAACGACCCTTATTTTAGCATGTTCTTTTGGTCCCACATTGCAGTGATTGGCTGAAAGTCTGAAACAAATGCTTGTGTTGATGAGGCACCTCTGTAAGTGTAAACTAGAGATTGCCAGGTTTTTATCATCTTCTGTGTATCACGAATTAAGCATCTAACAGATCCATTTATCAAAAGGAAACACTGCAGTATGAAGTTGGCTTTGATGTGCTGAGGTAATCTATTAGATATATAGTAGGTGACTGAGAGGAAGGAATTTGGCAGGTACACAATCAGTCAGATTTATTATGTTCTTTGTATACTCAGCTAGAGGGAAATAGAGGACTCTGGTCAGGGTTAGGCAGCTGGAGAAGGAAAGTTTTACTCAAGAACACACACAAGTGTAGACTATATATGGAACTATTGTAGTAATTGGCTACAAACTGACCATGTACAGGACTAGTGCCAGTCTCCAAAGCCTGTCCCAAGGCCAGATACACAACTAATAGGAAAGGCAAGCAGAGGATTCAAAGTAAAATAAATGGCTGACCTACCTTCTGGTACTCAGAAATCTGCAAGCAATGAAAAATTTTACCCCATAAAAATAGTATTTCCAAACCAAAACCTAGAAGTGGCAGATTTTTTTTCAGTTCAAAAGCTTGGTATTTTTAGTTAGCTAGAAAATCTTTCGTTAGAACAAAAGTAATAATCCAAGGGTTATATTATTTTATACAAGTCTCAGAACCATTACTTTTCTCGCTCAACGTGGTACTTTATTAATTTACTGAACGCCCTTGAATTAGAAAACACTGATATAAAAGTAATGATTGGGGAATTTGAAAACTGAAGTGGAACTTAAAAAAAGATTACTACACACAGATTTAGAGCTATATAGTAGGTACCATTTATATTTTCATTCCATAGCAAAACTTGAAAACCCACAATAAAATTGAAAAAATGTCAGTGCAATAAACCGGATTTGTTTTGGACAGAAATGAAAGAATACTCTATTTCGCTCTCTCTCTCGTAAGAAGAACAAATATGTAACTGATTATTGCATTTTATTATTTACTGTACCTTTAAGAACAATTTTCTATTATGATTGTTGTGTTTCCAACATCTTTTGACAAGTTTATATTTTCAATACATGAAAAAGAAGACTTTTTTTTATAACTTATGGTTTTAATAAAACAAAGAAAAAAACTTTTTGAAGCCACAGTTGGATTTGTTTGTCTTCGTAGAGCTAGAAATATTTTCATAAATGTTAAAACTGAATAATCGTATGCATTTGCATATTTATTTATATTTAATGGTTAGCAGAATTTTAAACAATTGTTCTGGAGAGAATTACAAACACCTGAATTAATTCATGTATCTCTTGTCATTGATACTGTGTAAGTACTCATCCACACCTGCATGTGGGTATTTTAAATATAAAGTTTACATACAGTGACTAAACTAGGGCTGGGTCTGTGTTTTTTCCCTAGGAAACTGTAAATCAATAACTTTGATATTCTGTCCATGTTCAAACCTCTTCCCTGTCTCTCTCTCTCTCTCTCACTCCCTTGACCTAATCTCCTCAGTCCAGGAATATATCTAACTTTATGCATTTAACATCACACACACCCTTAGAAAAATTGAGGTGTCAAACAGCTGGAAGAGAAATGAAAAATTACTAAGTAGTTCCACCCTCATTTTCATATATTCCTCCAAGTTGGACCCACCAACTCTCTTCACATGATCATACTCTCCTAGGGTGAAATCATGGCCTCATTGTAGTCAATGGCAAAACTCCCACTGACTTCAGTGGGGCCAGGATTTAACCCCCAAAATGTTTTTCTCCCTGGGATACACTGTACCACTAATGCTGTACTATATACAGGAAAGCCTTCTTCTATCTTCTGGTTTGGAGTCTAAAAAATACTACTCATCCTTGGGACAGTGGCTAAACGTCACAGTTTAGTCCTGAATGTGTAAGTGTACAATTCTGTTTTTATTTATTTATTTTTTCAGAGTAAAGCCACACTTTTAATCCTTAAAGTACACTATATAGTACTTTATGTCTTCACTCACCTCTATATTTTACTTATTTTAGGAAATACATATGCATAAAACAATTACATAAAGAAGAGGAAAAAGATGGACTTTTAAAATTTTGCCTTCAGATCAATGAGCCTATGCATCCCATTCCAAATAAAACCTCTGAGCCTGTTTAAGTACACACTTCTCTAATGTTTTCCTTGACACAGACTTAAATCTCCAGTAAATTATGAATGCTGATACAGAGGATGAAATAAATGACTTGAATATACACCATTCACCCTGAGCTGGTCTATTGTAGCTAGGCAACTGGAATAGTTTAAAGCTGATTTTTAATCAGTGCCAGGCAATGCAGAATCAGCTAAATTAAAAAGGGATCATATATATGGTCACTAAATTCAGTACAGTGGATACCACCATAAATAACCATCACAGAAAATAAAGAAAGTGTATTAGTCACAGTAAAGAGTTACTTTTATTTTTCTTGGAAGATGCAGCTATAATACTGTATGATATAATTCCAAGGACATTATCAGAAATATTTTTGGACAGGTTGAAAGAAAGGAGTATGGGCTTGCTCCTGACACTACTGAAGTTAATAGGAGTTAATAAGAACATAAGAATGGCAACACTGGGTCAGGCCAAAGGTCAATCTAGCCCACTAGCCTGTCTTCCAACAGTGACCAATGCCAGGTGCCCCAGAAGGAATGAACAGAACAAGTAATCACCAAGTGATCCATCCCTTGTCACCCCTTCCCAGCTTCTGGCAAACAGAGGCTAGGGACACCAACCCTGCCAATAGCCATTGATGGACTTATCCTCCATGAATTTATCTAGTTCTTTTTTGAACTCTCCTATAGTCTTGGCCTTCACAACATACTCTGGCAAGACATTCCACAGGTTGACAGCGTGTTGTGTGGAAAAAAAATACTTCCTTTTATTTGTTTTAAACCTGCTCCCCATTAATTTCATTTGGTGGCCCCTAGTTCTTGTATTATGGGAATGAGTAAATAACTTTTCCTTATCTACTTTCTCCACCTCACTCATGATTTTATATACCTCTATCATATCCCCCTGAGGGTATGTCTACACTACGAAATTAGGTTAAATTTATAGAAGTCGGTTTTATACATATCGGTTTTATACAGTCGGTTGTGTGTGTCCCCACATAAAATGCTCTAAGTGCATGAAGTCGGTGGACCGCGTCCACAGTACAGAGGCTAGCGTCAACTTCCGGAGCGTTGCACTGTGGGTAGCTATCCCACAGTTCCTGCAGTCTCCACCGCCCACTGGAATTCTGGGTTGAGATCCCAATGCCTGATGATGCAAAACAGTGTCATGGGGGGTTCTGGACACATGTCATCTGGCCCCTCCCCCTCCATCAGAGCAACGGCAGACAAGCGATTAGCGCCTTTTTACCTGGGTTACCTGTGCAGACAACATACCACAGCAAGCATGGAGCCTGCTCAGCTCAGCTCACCATCACCATGTGTCATCTGGGTGCTGGCAGACGTGGTACCGCATTGCTACACAGCAGCAGCTAATTGCCTTTTGGAAGTAGATGGTATATTATGACTGGTATCCGTCATCGTCATATTCCAGTTCAATCAGAGGCACCTGGGCAGACATGCTTTGTCTCCTGAAGACTCAGTCCTGCCGGCAGTCCTATTGAACCGTCTTGACGATGATGGCTAGCAGTCATAGTACAGTATCTTCTGCCAAGCACCCAGAAGATGCCGAGGGCTATCAGTCATGCTGCACCATCTGCTGCCAACTTAAGATGTAAAAAATAGATGTATTCATTTGCTTCCCCCTCCCTCTGTGAAATCAACGGCTTGCTAAACCCAGGGTTTTGAGTTCAATCTTTGGGGGGGCCATTCTGTGTGATAGTTGTTTGTGTTTCTCCCTGATGCACAGCCACCTTTGTTGATTTTAATTCCCTGTACCTGTACGCCATGTCGTCAGTAGCCCCTCCCTCCCTCCATCAGTTTCGCGCCTTTTTTCAGACCAGGCGCCATAGCACTGGGATCACGGAGCCCACTCAGATCACCACGGCAATTATGAGGACTATGAACACCACGCGCATTGTCCTGGAGTATATGCAGAGCCAGGACATGCCAAAGCAAATCCAGGACCAGCCGAGGAGGCGATTGCAGCACGGCGACAAGAGTGATGAGGAAATTGACATGGACATAGACCTCTCACAAAGTACGGGCCTCAGCAATGTGCAAATCATGGTGTTACTGGGGCAGGTTCATGGGGTGGAATGCCGATTCTGGGCCCAGGAAACAAGCACAGACTGGTGGGACCGCATCGTGTTGCAGGTGTGGGACGATTCCCAGTGGCTGAGAAACTTTCGCATGCGTAATGGCACTTCCATGGAACTTTGTGACTTGCTTTCCCCTGCCCTGAAGCGCCAGAATACCAGGATGAGAGCAGCCCTCACAGTTGAGAAGCGAGTGGCGATAGCCCTGTGGAAGCTTGCAACGCCAGACAGCTACCGGTCAGTCGGGAATCAATTTGGAGTGGGCAAATCTACTGTGGGGGCTGCTGTGATCCAAGCTGCCAGGGCAATCAAAGACCTGGTGATATCAAGGGTAGTGACTCTGGGAAATGTGCAGGTCATAGTGGCTGGGTTTGCTGCAATGGGATTCCCAAACTGTGGTGAGGCAATAGACAGAACCCATATCCCTATCTTGGCACCGGAGCACCAAGCCACCGAGTACATAAACCGCAAGGGGTACTTTTCAATGCTGCTGCAAGCCCTGGTGGATCACAAGGGACGTTTCACCAACATCAACATGGGATGGCCAGGAAAGGTACATGATGCTCGCGTCTTCAGGCACTCTGCTCTGTTTCGAAAGCTGGAGGAAGTGACTTTCTTCCCAGACCAGAAAATAACCATTGGGGATGTTGAAATGCCTATCATTATTCTTGGGGACCCAGCCTACCCCTTAATGCCATGGCTCATGAAGCCGTACACAGGCAGCCTGGACAGTAGTCAGGACCTGTTCAACTATAGGCTGAGCAAGTGCCGAATGGTGGCGTAATGTGCATTTGGATGTTTAAAAGCGCGCTGGCGCAGCTTACTGACTCGGATAGACCTCAGGAAAACCAATATCCCCATTGTTATTGCTGCTTGCTGTGCGCGCCACAATATCTGTGAGAGTAAGGGGGAGACATTTATGGCGGGGTGGGAAGTTGAGGCAAATCACCTGGCCACTAATTACACGCAGCCAGACACCAGGGCGGTTAGAAGAGTACAGCAGGGCGCGGTGCGCATCAGAGAAGCTTTGAAAACCAGTTTTGTGACTGGCCAGGCTATGGTGTGAAACTTCTGTTTGTTTCTCGTTGATGACCCCCCCGCCCCAGTTCACTAAACTTCCCTGTAAACCAACCACTCCTCCCTCCCCTCCCCCCTTCGAGCACTACTTGCAGAGGCAATAAAGTCATTGTTACTTCTCATTCATGCATTCTTTATTAATTCATCACACAACTAAGGGGATAATTGCCAAGGTAGCCCGGGATGGGTGGGGGAGGGAAGGACAAGGACACACTGCAGTTTAAAACTTTAACACTTATTGAAGGCCAGCCTTCCGATGCTTGGGCAATCATCTGGGGTGGAGTGACTGGGTGGTCGGAGGCCCCCCCCCCCACCGTGTTCTTGGGCAGCTGGGTGAGGAGGCAATGGAACTTGGGGAGCAGGGCTGTTGGTTACACAGGGGCTGTAGCAGCGGTCTCTGCTCCTGCTGCCTTTCCTGCAGCTCAACCATACGCTGGAGCATATCAGTTTGATGCTCCAGTAGCTGGAACATCGACTCTTGCCTTCTGTCTGCAAGCTGATGCCACCTATCATCTTCAGCCCGCCACTTGCTCTGTTCAGCCTGCGATTCATCCCGCCACCTCTCCTCTCGTTCAAATTGTGCTTTTTTTGCACTCTGACATTGACTGTCTCCACGCATTCTGCTGTGCTCTTTTCAGCGTGGGAGGACATCTGGAGCTCCGAGAACATATCATCCCGAGTCCGCCGTTTTCTCCTTCTAATCTTTGCTAGCCTCTGCAAAGGAGAAACATTTGCAGCTGGTGGAGGAGACGGGAGAGGTGGTTAAAAAAAAGACATTTTAGAGAACAATGGGTACACTCTTTCACATTAAATTTTGCTGTTCACATTACACAGCACATGTGCTTTCGTTACAAGGTCGCAGGGTTGGCCATTTAAAATGGGTTTGCAATGTAAAAGGAGGAGCTGGGGTTTCCGGGTTAACATGCAGCACAAACCCAACTGCTCCCCCGCCCCCTCCACACACACACACCCAATTCTCTGGGATGATCACTTCACCCCTCCCCCCTACCGTGTGGCTAACAGCGGGGAACATTTCTGTTCAGCCGAGCAGGAACGGGCACCTCTGAATGTCCCCTTAATAAAATCATCACATTTCAACTAGGTGACCGTGAATGATATCACTCTCCTGAGGATAACAAAGAGAGATAAGGAATGGATGTTGTCTGCATGCCAGCAAACACCAGGACCATATGCTGCCATGCTTTGTTATGCAATGATTCCAGACTACGTGCTACTGACCTGGTGTGGTAAAGTGTCCTACCATGGCGGATGGGATAAGGCAGCCCTCCCCAGAAACCTTTTGCAAAGGCTTTGAGAGTACATGAAGGAGAGCTTTCTGGAGATGTCCCTGGAGGATTTCCGCTCCATCCCCATACATGTTAACAGACTTTTCCAGTAGCTGTACTGGCCGCGATTGCCAGGGCAAATTAATCATTAAACACGCTTGCTTTTAAACCATGTGTAATATTTACAAAGGTACACTCACCAGAGTCCATTGTGCACACCTTGGGTGAGTTTGGGAGTTACTGGTTCCAGATCCAGGGTGATAAACATATCCTGGCTGTTGGGGAAACCGGTTTCTCCGCTTCCTTCCTGTAAGCTATCTTCATTGTCTTCATCATCATCATCATCATCATCCTCCTCCAAGTACCCTGAACCCGCTTCCCTGTTGTGTGTTTCTCCATTGACGGAGTCAAAGCACATGGTTGGGGTACTGGTGGCTGCACCCCCTAGAATGGCATGCAGCTCCGCGTAGAAGCATCATGTTTGCGGCTCTGGCTTTGTGGTAGGCTTGCCTTAGCTCCTTAATTTTCATGCGGCACTGCTGTGCATCCCTGCTATGGCCTCTGTCCTTCATGACCACTGAGACCTTTTTGAATATTTTGCCATTTTGTTTACTGCTACGGAGTTCAGCTAGCACTGATTCATCTCCCCATATGGCGAGCAGATCCCGTACCTCCCGTTTTATCCCATGACAACTTAATTTACGTAAGAGCCTTTGGTGAGGGACCTTGTCAAAGGCTTTCTGGAAATCTAAGTATACTATGTCCACTGGATCCCCCTTGTCCACATGTTTGTTGACCTCTTCAAAGAACTCTAATAGATTAATAAGACACGATTTCCCTTTACAGAAACCATGTTGACTTTTGCCCAACAATTTATGTTCTTCTATGTGTCTGACTATTTTTATTCTTTACTATTGTTTCAACTAATTTGCCCGGTACGGACGTTAGACTTACCGGTCTGTAATTGCCAGGATCACTTCTATAGCCCTTTTTAAATATTGGCGTTATGTCAGCTATCTTCCAGTCATTGGGTCCAGAAACCGATTTAAAGGACAGATTACAAACCATAGTTAATAGTTCCGCAACTTCTATCATATCTCCCCATAGCAATCTCTTTTCCAAGCTGGAAAGGCCAATCTTATTAATCTCTCCTCATGTGGAAGCTGTTACATACCCCTAATCATTTTTGTTGCCCTTTTCTGAACCTTTCGCAATTCCAATATATCTTTTTTTGAAATGGGGCGACCACATCTGCACACAGTATTCAAGATGTGGGTGTTCCATGGATTTATATAGAGGCAATATGATATTTTCTGATCCCTTTCTTAATGATTCCCAACATTCAGTTCGCTTTTTTGACTGCCACTGTACATCGAGTGGATTTTTCAGAGAACTTTCCATAATCACTACAAGATCTCTTCCTTGAGTGGTAACAACTAATTTAGACCCCCATCATTTTATATGTATAATTGGGATTATGTTTTCCAATGTGCACTATTTTGAATTTATCAAACACTGTCATCTGCCATTTTGTTGCCCAATCACCCAGTTTTGGGAGATCTCTTTGTAGCTCTTTGCAGTCTGCTTTGGACTTAACTATCTTGAGTAGTTTTGTATCATCTGTAAATGTTGCCACCTCACTGTTTATCCCTTTTTCCAGATCACTTATGAATATGTTGAACAGTACTGGTCCCAATACAGACCCCTGAGGGACACCACTATTTACCTCTCTCCATTCAGAGAACTGACCATTTATTCCTACCCTTTGTTTCCTATCTTTTAACCAGTTATCGATGGATGAGAGGACCTTCCCTCTCATCCCATGACAGTGTTTTGACACTGAATTCATCGGGAGCAAGACTGGTTACTATGTGTCCTTAAAAACAGAGCTTTTTGCCACAGGCTATTTAAAACTGCAATTTTCATTAAGGATCATAATTGTTACCTTCTTAAATTGGCATTTAGTTCCTTTCCACCCTTTCCTCTCCTCTTTCCCCTCTGCTCTCTTCCCTGTGTTTTCCCTTCCTCACATGCTTTGTTTTTTTTCCCCCTTTTCTTTTCAATGGCACTAGTATTATACATCAGTGATAAATTGTCCCTCCTATTTAAAATTTGATTTTACAATTCAGGAGAATCTGGGGAAGGGGGTCTTTTAATACATCCATGTTTAGTCAATTGGATCCATATGAGCAGAAGGTAAGAGTTGCCTGGAAATATGAAGACCATACAATATATTTAATTTTCTAATGGATCTGGTAGTATTTCTTTACTGCTCTGCTTCCCCTTGAAATTACACTGCATTCTGTAACTTTAATGCTTTTTTTTTTTTTGGTGGTTCTTGTTGTTGTTGTGACTTTAGTGATACATGTAACAATCTTGTTCAATGATAAGAACATAGAAATTGCCACACTGGATCAGACCAGTACTCCAGACCAATATCCAGAGGTTTCAGAGAAAGATAGGAAAAAACCACAATGGATAATTACAAAAAAGGAAGTAGCCCATAGTGGAAATTATTATTACTTCAAATTTTAGTATGTTCTTGGTGTCAATTGTATGTTGTTGTAAGACAGGGGTTCTCAAACCCCCTCAGGGGGTCACAAGGTTATTACATGCGGGGTTGGGAGCTGTCAACCTCCACCCAAACCCCGCTTTGCCATCAGCATTTATAATGGTGTTAAATATATAAAAAAGATTTTTTAATTTATAAGGGGGGAGGGTCGCACTCAGAGGCTTGCTATGTGAAAGGGGTCACCTGTACAAATGTTTAAGAACCACTGTTGTAAGGAGTTCCACCAGTTAATTTTATGCTGGATAAAAATGTATTTCCTTTTGTCAGTTTTCAATAGTTGTTCCACTTCGTTTTCATTGAATGGTCCTTTGTCCTTGTATTATGAAAAAGGACAGTAGAAGCACCCAATAGAGGAGGCTCTAACCACTGATTTTGTATACTTCTAGTATATACATTCTTATTCCTCACTACTCTACACTGAACAGTCCCAATCTTTTCAATATCTCCATGCTTCTAATTATTTACTTCACAAATCTCTGAACCTCCTGGGTGACCAGAACTGAACCCAGTATTCCAAATGAGGGTACATCATTGATTTATGTAAAGATATATATGTTCTACATCAATTTGTATCCTATTCTTTGTCATCATACCATTTTGTTTCCTTTTTCTGACTGAGAACATGCATTGAGCACAGGTTTTTCACTGAGCTGTCCACAGAGATACTTAAGAGTTTTCTTATGTGATTAGTTAATTTATAACCCAGCAACATAGATGAGTAGTTCAAATTATTCCTTCTGATGTGCATTTCCTTGCATTGGTCAACAACAAATTTCATCCACCACTATGCTGCCCATTCACCTAGCTTAGTTAAATCTCTCTGAAGTCCCTCACTGTCTTTAGTTTTGACTAACTTCTATAATTTTGTGCCATCTGCAAGTTTTACTATCTCACTACTCCTCTTTTGTTTGAGAAAATTAATAAATATACTTAACACCTGTCCTAGCATGAATTCTAGTGGTACCCCACCATTTATCTTTTATTTTTTGTGTCTCTTGGCTACCTTCTAATCTAGGACAGTACTTAACCTCTCACTGCATGACTACTTAGTTTCCTTAGTATCCTCCTGTGGGAGACTTTGAAGAACTATTTTTTTTAAACTCCAAATAAATTAAACCTAGTGGCATTCCTTGATCCAAAACTTTGTTGACACTTTCAGAGAATCATAATTATAAAACAAGATAGCTGCATTTAAAGTCTTATGAATACGGCTTTACAGGGAGAGAATTCATCTTGATGTCATTATGCAATGCTTACCTTCAGTAAAGCCTCAGACTGGGGGAGGAATTAGGGAATGCTCTTCCCCTTTATTTAAATAATCAGTTTACTGAATTTCTGGAGAGAAGAGAAAGCAAGGATTAAGTGTTTACTATTCAAGCCTAGCCAGCTGTAGCATCAAGATGCATATTGTTGCTCACATCATAATCAATTACTTCCCACAAAAATTTACAAACAATGGGAACTGTTTAAGCAACAGTTCACTTGATGTCTACTTTTCCACACTGGAGCCAGTAACTAACCAAACATTAACTGAATCTTCAAAATAAATGTGCAGAACAGATACAACATCAATTTTACAAGAGAAAGCTAAAAGGAAGGAGGGGTTACTTTTGATAGAAAGTTTGTCATAAAAATAAACGTACCCTCTTCAATAACAGAGACTTTTTTTCCTATCTGTGTTTATAACATGTATATAAATGTTGGACTCTTAGTATTATAAACAAGAACTACTAGATCAAGTAATCTATTTAGGGCTTAATACTCGGCTGATCAGTTCAGGCCAATAGACCTATGACTATTTATACCAGCTAACAATGTAGCCTATGGTTTTCCCATGTCTCAAATCTGATGCATTAACAGTGATATATTTATAGTCCTTGACCATCAGTGCAATGGCTCTGTGAGGGTGCATGTGCATATTTATTTTTACTGATTTATACTGATAAAAAAGTTTTAAAAACCTTGCTATGATCAGTCACGTCACAAATTTACAGATTCTTAAACTTCTTCTCCCTGTATGCCATCTTGATCATTCATCTTGGTGTTTAGATAATTTACAACAGATTAAGTGGGTGTTAGATTGTTGATGAGGGAAGTCTAATTTATTGTGGCAAAGTTTCTGAAGTCTTATTCTGTGGAAGTGGTACAGGTAAATATATTTTTCTCCTCCTCCGTTGCAATCATATAGTCTAAATCATTAGAACTCTTTTGTGTTTAATGGCTTGGTAAATCTTAGCTGTTTCTACTCTGAGGCAGCCAGCTTTATGCATTGTGAGAAATGGTCTATATTTAAATTCTCAGCCAAGATTGAGCTAATTCATGTTGGGCAGGCTGCCTTCATAGGGACAGAGATGTGACTAGAAGAGATAAATGCAACATATGTGCCATTTGAATTTCAGCTCTCCTTAGAATCTAGAAGTACTGCAGAAACTTCATCCTGTGATTTGGACCCATGTCTCTTAAAGCTTATAAAAATCAGGGAATTAGGTGCTTTGCTCATCATTAGCTGATATTTCCTAATGCCTCCCTATAGTAGGAAAGACTATTAGTTTCCCACAAATGAGCCCTTGAATCCATGCTCAATATATATATATATATCTTGATGCTCACCAATTATTTTCATGTGCCCAATCTTCCCTTTTGGGGAGAACAGCATATAGGCATAGAGTTTTAAGGGCAAAAGGGACCACCAGAGCATCTAGTCTGACCTCCTGCATATCACAGACCACCAATACCCACACACTATATCCAACAACCCAAATTAGACCAAACTATTACAGCCTACAGGAGATTAGACTATTATGTGCCATAGGAAGGACCAAGGTACACCAATGCCCAAGGTCCCGGAAATGGCAGGGGAATGATTAAGTGAGATGTACCCAGATAATTCTGGTGAGGGACACACACCCACACACTACAGAGGAAGGCAAAACCCCTCCAAGTCATTTCCAATCTGACCTGGGGGAAATTCCTTTGTGGCCCCCCATACAACCATCAGCTAGACACTGAGCATGTGAGCAAGAACCAGCCAGTCAGGCAGCTGAGAGAGAATTATTGATGCCACCTCAGAGCATTGGACCAGTCTAGTACTCCATCTCTACTTGTGATACTTCAGAGATAGGAGACTGGAAAAAAATATGTGGGGGAGGCAATCCCTTCCTGACCCTGCAGGTGTCTGGTAAAGCCCTGAAGCATGAACTTTGATGAACATAAAGCAAATTGGAAGTGAGCCATAGGGCTGCTGATCCCTTCTCTCTATCACAAGCCATCCCATCATACAATCACACTTATACATTTGTCCAGATCTCTCTTAAAACTAATTAAGTTGTTTGCCCCCATAATTCCTATGGGGACATTGTTACAGAATTTCATTCCTTTGATGGTTAGGAACCTTCTTCCAATTTCCAGCATGAATTTGTTCATGGCCATTTGTTCTTCTGTCAACACTGTCCTTTAGCTTAAGTAGCCCTTCACACTCTCTGGTATTTACCTACCTGATATATTTATAGAGAGCAATCATATCTCCTCTCAGTCTTCTCATTACTAAGCTAAAGAAGCCAAGCTCTTCCAGTCTCCTCTCATAAAACAGACCCTCCATTCCCCTGATCATCTTTGTAGCTTTTCTCTGCACCTGTTCCAGTTTGAATTCATCTTTCTTGAACATGGGAGACCAGAATTGTACACAGTATTCCAAATGAGGTCTTACCAGTGCCTTGTACAATGACATTACTACTTCTCTCTCTCTACTGGAAATGCCTTGCCTGATGCAATCCTAGGATGTATTTGCCTTTTTCACAGCTGCAACACACTGGTGGCTCATAATCATCTTGTGATCTTTCCAAACACACAGGCCTATCTCCTCCTGTCACTTACAACTGAGACCTTGCAGCTTGTAGCAGAAATTATTAGATTCTAGGTGCATGACCATGCATGGAGCACTTTTGAATTTCACCTCACTTCTGTCACTCAAACTTTCAAGGTCATCCCAATCTTGCTGTATAAAATTATGATCCTCTTCTATCTCAACAATGCCTCCCAAATATCTATCATGAGCAAATTTCTTTAGCACACTCCTACTTTTTGTGCCAAACTCATTAATAAAAATACTAAATAAGATTATCCCAAGACTGATCCTTACGAACTCCACTAATAACCTCCTTCCAGACAGATAGTTCATCCCTCAGCACAATGCATTGCCAGTCCTTATCCACCTGACAATTCTTGTACTAGTCCCCATCTTTTCTAATTAAACTAATAATTCCCCCATATAGTACAATGTCAAAGGCTTACTTAAGTCCGAGTATATTAGTTATTTCCCCTATATAAAAAAAAAAAAAAAAAAAAAAACATTTTCTCAAGAAAGGAAATCAGGTTAGTTCATCATCATCTACCTTTGGTAAACCATATTGCATTATATGCCTGTTACCATTTATCTCCATGAATTTATTTATTTTTCTTCACAATTTGTTCTAAAGCCTTGCATACTATTGAATTCAGACTAACAGGTCTGTAATTGTCTGGATGACTTTCCCCCTTTCTGAAATATAAACTGGAATGACATTAATTATTCTCCAGTTATATGGTGTGTGTATATAAATTGTGGTTGCTACCACTGATGCATCAGCAGACTTGGATCCTGTTGCTACCACAGTTAATTAACTTCAGGTAGGATGGACATTGCTACCTTCCCTAAGGGGTGACATCTTCTCAGTTGGTCCCTCCAACAAAGAGCTCCCCTGACTGATCACAGTTTATTTTTTTCTTCCACATAAGTACCGCAGTTTCTGCCTCCAGCCACCAATTAGCACTGCTACACTTCTCTCCCTTCCTACAACAGGGTCTGGTCTCATCTCTATCTGCTAGCTGTTGCCTCCTTCCCCGACATATCAGTGTCTCCTTTTTTCCTTCCCCTTCAGTGAGCATATTCTTCTTCTCACATCCCTGTTCCAAAACCTGGAGGATTGGCTCTGTGCCATTCTTGCATGTGTCCAGTCAATGTCCATCACTCCCTCCCTCTCTTCATCCCTCACCCCAACTACATGCTCCCCTTTCACATGTCTGTTCCACCAAATTTCCCCTCAAATCTTCTACATCCAAACAAAGTCCTTCCACCTCTGGTTCAACTCTAGCAGCAAAGCTAAAAGTCAGCACAAGTTCAATTTATAATGTAAAGCTTGAAACGTAACTATGTAGCAGATTCTGGTCACTGAATAATACTCTGTGCCTGCAGTCAGTAGATGTGCTGTTGAATACTAATATGACAAAGGGAGTTATGTGGGTCAATCCTGTTCCTATTGGATTTAAGAATTACATTCAAATGTTTATATTAACTTACCCAGCCTCAACATCCCCCGATATACATTAAAAAAAATGTAAAATATTCCTAATTTAAATTTAAAATAGATTCTACAGGAGCACCTAAGCATGATTTGTTGTATACAATTTTGTTGCCTTCAACAATGTATACCTGCCTTCCTCCTTTTTGGAAAAAAAATATCTGTAGCCCTATTGATTTGTAAAAGCTGCAATTACAAAATTAGATTGAAGAGAGATAATAATCCATGAATGTAACTGATCTCAGTATACAGAAAAAAGAAACATATGCAACTAACTGTCAAAATGTCATCAAGGCAACAGGAAAGTTTTTCCACTAAAGGTAGATTCTATGCAATTTACTATATTATGAATAAAGTACATTTAAAGCTTTATATTTAAGGAGACAGTGAGGAATAAAAAGTAAAACTGCAGCTGTAGTTTCATTTTTTTCCCCTCAAAGAAGCCTCCATTTGGTGATTACATTTTTGCATACAATCACAGAAAGGAGTGGTACATGCATTATATTCACACTGGGATCTATTCACAAACATTATTTGAGGTCATTTTATTTCAATGTCCTAGCCTTCATGTGGAAGAAAGCTAAGTATAATGTTCAATAAAAGGAAATGTTCCTATGATACAATACTTATCCCCTTCCACATGCATTTGTCAATATTAGATAATTACTTGCAAGTCAGTAGTAACCCATGAATTGCAGCTCCAAACGGATGTCCTTTCAATAAAATCATTCTAGGCAGAGACATTGGTGGTGATGCCAATGGTTATGGTTGACTGACATTTCTCATTAAAAGACCCGGTTTTCAGTTGCTTATAACTTTGCTATACTTGAATCTTTTGGGCCCAAATTTGTCCATGCTGTGTATCTGCCTCTGAGTGAATTGCTTAGAAAATTTCAGCTAAAATGGTTCTGCCATTTCCAAGAACAAAAAAGGGCAGAACAGCATATTCTTCCCTATGTTAAAAAATCCTTATAATTGTTTCACTGAAGCTCTAGTGCCTCAATGGTTTGGAGAAGGAACTTGAAATCTGCCAAGGGTGGGTGAGGTTAAGAAGTGGCCCTTAAGTCAGGAATGTGCCTTTTGCCATCCCCATGGAAATCTACACAAGTTTCTCAAATTATAAGCTTCTGAATTTATACATTCGCAAATGCTCAGTAGAGGCTTGTTAGAGTTTAGCAGCTAAATTCTCTGAAGATTCTGTCTGCACCGAACATGCTCCATCCCCACAGAGCATCTAAGCGCTGACTAGACTGTGCATGTGCTAACCCCACAAAGTGACTAAGCATGCTCCATCCCAAGGCAGGTCAGAGAAGCTGAAATAAAGGGAGCATTGAGAGCACAGGAGACACAGTCTCAGTGTTCCCCTGATGACAGCCTGGAAATAGGAGGAGAAGGAAGTAGTACCCAACTCAAATGCAAAAAAGGGGAAGGAGTAGAGAAGGGGGGAAGAAAATGATCACGTAACTGAACACTGTATTGTAATGCATATGCACAAGGAGGCCAAATAAAGATTCCACAGGCAACCCTAAATCCAGCAGTTCCTAATTTTTTGCAACCTTAACATTCTCTAAAAATTGTTTTTAGTAATTTCATAGTACGTATTATAAAGTGGATAACCCAGTCACCGATCACATAGCTCATAATGTTCCTGTTCTCTGGACCACTGCTGCATATGGGTCCGATCTTGCCATTTTTCCAAAATCAACATTCCCTAAATATCCATCGCAGTTTCTGACTATAAAGCTATACCCATGCCCTTTTCCTCAGCTCTTCCCTTGCTCAAACTAGCTTAGGGCAGCTGTTCTCTATCATGGTCTGAGACAGACTGCAAATCACATTTTGCCCTAGACTTTGCTCTCAAGCAATTAATTACTTTTGGCTCTACTTCGCACAAGTAGAGATTTGAGTTTCTTTTTTGAAAGCACCCAGGCACTTTCTAGTTAACAGTTCTAACACTCTAATAGAGTGATCATAAACAATGACAATTTTACAAAGAAAGAAAAATCATTAAAAAAAAATAAATATAAACTTACATACATTAATACTATTGAATGTATCAATAGTTGGTCTCTAAACTTAGCTACAAAGAATTAAAACATTTACTTGGATCCACTATTAGCTTCTTTTTCCCTCAGCTCTCCTGAGGGAAAGTGCTCATAAAAGGTTTGTCTGTAAGAGAAGCCCCTCCCTCTTTTAGACGCATGCGTATCTAAGGCCTCTCTGGCCAGAAGCCTCAATTAGCATATCATCTTCAAACACTTCAAATTTTCAAGGCTTCATACAAACTCAGAGGAGCAGTAATGCCCTGAGAACTATTTATATATGCTATTGTTTGAGGGGAAAAAATATGTATTTCCCAAGACAGCAGATGTATCACTAACAGTTTTTCCAGTCTCTAGAATAATAAATATATTTCTATAGAATCACACAAACTTCACTACATTTCACAATATTTATTAAAAAAAAAAAAAAAAAAGCCCAAAGCCAATGCATTTTGTGTTTCAAAAGCTTATTTCTTCTACACCACCCTTCTTATTGGTCAAACTGTAAAACTCTTCCAAATGACTAGGAATCCAGATAAAGCAAAACATTGCTTTCTATATAATTCAGAAATCTGGATAACTGAAACTGGAGGTGTTAAGTCAATTTTTTGTGTTAGTTTCTACACTTTTCTCTTTCACAGGGTTTATTATTTCTGCCTTTGTTCAGAAACTATTTTTAAACCCCTTTTTTTTAAATCATTAGCATTTTTTTTAAACCTCACTGAACCAAATTCTGATTAACACTTTTCTGTCCCCTCTCCTTTGGTCCATCCAAATTATTGCACAAAGTCCCACATGCATTAATGGTAGTTTTGTTGTACATGCAAATCCATTGTATATTCAGAGAAGCATATGATACTTTGTATAGAAAGCATGGGCTTGATTCTGAAATTTAATTATCCACTTATATCTAAATGTAAAAATCTAACACTAATTAGATGATGATTAAAATGCTATACAATTAAACTAAGAATTGTAAATACTTCACAACGAAAAGTATTTCAGCACTTATGTCAGGCATCAAAGTCAACATCAGTAGCTGAAAGAATGCCCATCTCTTCTCTGCCCTATATATTCTCTCCCACCATAACTACCATACCTGAGTAATACTGTATTAAGTTATAAAAATTACAAAAGCTCTTTTGCCATCAGATCTGCAACTCTCTGAAATTTGGAATAATTATGTATAGCACTGGCTAGCAGCAGTCTTCACATTCAACTATAAATATGCTGGTATTTTGCCACTCTTTGACAAGTGTATTCCTCTTCACATCTATATGCCTGTATCTTCATTGTGATGGCATATCCCAAAAGAGACAGTTTTAGAATTTTGCATGATCAGGTGAGCCATGCAATAAATACTTGTATGTCCACTGTGCAGAGCTTTGAGAATTAGGCAAAAGGATTCAGTACAGCTCATTTTGTTCTAAGAGGACAAACGTGGATAGCATTAAAGACAGTTAAAACAATGCATAACATATACATATTTGAATAACCATGTTTTGTGTCATCTACACATTTCTTGATCACATATAAAGTTGAATAAGCTGTTTGCATCCTGACATGGGAATTTTACTATTGACTTTAGTGGGGAAAGAGTGTGTTTATATCTCTTTGTTTCTTCTGCATGTTAGACTTGTCCTACATAATATACCAAACAAACAAATAAAAGTGTTTAAAATTTGTACACTTTGTAAAATAAGCCAGTGTTTTTTAGTAAGTGAGCTGCAGAACTTTTGGTGTTTTAAAAAAGTTTTTAGTAGCTATAAAAGAGTCACATATTCTCTGCAGCAGTTTAAATGTCTATATGTCTCTTACCATATATAATTTTTAAATTTTTTAACTTTTTAAAATAAAAAGTAAATTTTGGCTTTACTTTATAACAGTATACTATAGGTACAAGAAAATGGAGCAATTTTGTTTCTGCAATGGTTTTGCCTTTTAAACAGATTTAATCTTGTCTACATTTAGATTGATGAAAATATAAAGAAAAAACATTAGTGCCCCCTAGTGGGAACAATCTGCTTTTGAAAACAAAGTCTGCCATATACAAATTTTACTCTGTAGTATCATAAAAAAAGTCCGCCTTATAAATAATTGTGTTTAGTTCTCTTATAAAAGAGGCACACCATCTTATGTAATCAGTAGTTAATGGGATTAGATTGGTAAGGGATTCAAAGAGGTCTCTAGTTTACCCCAAAATTGCATACATTTATACTCACAAATACACACCATTTCTTCAGTTCATGAACAAACATAGCCTATAATTAAATGTGCTTATCTCCTTATATTAGCTACAATATTTAAAAAGAGAACCCTCCTGAGAAAGTAATCATAACCAGTAATTAACACTTGGTTTGTTGGTTAAATGTTCAAGACAAGCTAAAATTGAGAGAGTGAATGTTGAGCTCAGACTTGTGTGTAAATATTTATGACTAGGTATACTACTTAATAGTGTGATGTGTCCCACTGCTGTCAATAGGACTGTTTGCAGGGTTAGACCCTAAGCATATGCACAAGAAACATGTACTGTTAAAGATGTTTTAAAATAGGGCTTTTTATTTTATTTATATATTAGGGAGAGAGAGAGAGAGAGAATATACGTTTACCAGACCCAAACTCATTACTTGCACAAACTTCCCATTGATGTCAATGGGAACTGCCTAAAATGAGGGGGCAGTATCTAGTTGATTCCATGTTAAGAGAATGAAAAACACAATGCACAATGAAAATATCACCAGACCACTAAAATACAGAAGAAGTTGTTAATCTATCATAGAAGATACGAGTAGGCCAAAATGAGTTACTCCTTACTCAGTTGTTATTTAGGGTGCATCTTCACAGCAGAGTTAACTTGGGTTATCTACACTGGAGTAACGCCTCTCAAGGTAGCCCAGCTCAAATGAGAATGGTCACACTGTGAAACACACAAGTTGCAGTATTCACAATCGAACTGTACTTGCTTGTGTGCAGCACTAAGATTTTAAGGGGCACATCCTATGGTTCTTAGGGTTGCAATAAGCTTAACTGCTAATTGTGGAATAATTTGTCTATCCTTTCTGGGCACATTGGAGGATCTGTGGGAAGGCACTGGAGGACTTGAGTGGCGCTAGCCTGTGCCCACACTACAGAGTGGTGATGTTAGCAATTGACAAGTTGTGCACACTTGAATTTAGTCCATACCCTGATATGACTATAGTTAAACTCACCACTACGCCCGAGTTGAGGGTTTTTGTGGTTGGACAGGGCTCGTGTTAGGGACAACATTCAAGCTTGAGTGATAACTTGGAGTTAACTTTACAGTGAAGACAAGCCACCACTGACGTCATTATTTTTTGTGAAGTTAGTGGAAACCTGCAAGTCTAAGAAAGGAGTTAAAAATGGAGAAAGTCTCAGGATTTGACCCACAGGATTTCACCAGTCCACCTACGAGTGCAAGTTTACTCCCTAAAGTAAATACTGTACTCAAGTATCAGAGGGGTAGCCGTGTTTGTTGCTTTTTACAGATTCAGACAGAGGGTCCTGTGGCACCTTTAAGACTAACAGAAGTATTGGGAGCATAAGCTTTCGTGGGTAAGAACCTCACTT